>NC_057936.1:6349044-6404044 GCF_018555375.3 Anguilla rostrata
GCTATGGATACATAAAACTGCACTCCCAGCCAGCAGTGCAGTTTGTACCATTTTTTTGCTTGTAAGAGGTACTTATTTGGTATCCAAATAGAGCGTTATTGTACAGTAAGGGCAAATATTGGAAATGTGTTCCCTATGCTTCTCCACTGCACCTTTATGTTCTGAGAGAACGTGACTTTTCAGGGTAGATGTGAACACATTTCAGGGCTCGGTGTTCTGTTTGTCATACACAATCTTTGCTGTTTGGCCCAAACTTTGCCAGCTCCAGAGGGGGGAGGCTCACCCAAACTGGCTCCTCTCCACTCAATGTTGTCGGTCTGCACGATCGGGCCGTAGGCCAAGGTGTACAGCGTCCCCGTTCGCGAGTGTCACCGTAACCCTGTTCTGCTCCACCAGTCACCCCCCCTCAGAGGTCCCGGTGGACGGAGTCTAGCAGCCAATCACCAGCCGGCAGACAAAAATCTGAATCCCACATAAACAGCACAGCCCAATCTGGGCACAGGAGCAGAAGAAGCTGTTGAGATGTACCTCCGCTTGTTTATTATGTCTTCGCAGACCCTTATCTGAGAGGACTTGCATAACTGACACTTATGGATTACTTATTCAGTAAGCCCTCCACGCAGTGCCCCACCACCCACCTCACCCTCCAGCCCTACTGAAGCACCTTGTTGACATGCACTCCATGGCAACAGCAACTGGTGTGTCGTGTGTATACGCATTTAAAACACATTCTAAATTCATTTCTTTTTTTCACGTTTTTTCTCCTCACTTTCTGAATCGTGAGCAAAATGACTCTCCCTCTCAAGTTGCCGCCGTGTGACACAGAGCTGCAGGAGGAGAACTGCAGCCTCTCAGACACTCTCACCTACTGCCTAATAAGTGACTATTTCACGCCTGATACGAAACATCGCTCTGCAGGAGTCGACGTCGGGAAAACACGGTGAAAAAAACCAACACTGGGGTTTTAATTGCTGTTTGCTTCGGGAAAGAATTGCACTCAGAGAGAGAGAGACTCCCGGGATGTTTGCTGTCGCTGACGCCGCTACGCGAATGAGCACAAACTTGCGCTAACAAGTTTTGTAATTACTCCTTTGTTAAAGACAAACAGCGGGAAAATAAATAAAAAATTCTGTTCCGTTGAAATTCTGCGCGCCGGTGCGAATCAATATCAATCCAAGGCGAGGCTGAGCTTTTGTGTGCTTTTTCGGACTTCGTTCAGTCCTTCACAGCGGATGTGGGAACCGCAAAAAGACGGAGAAGAAGCGATGTCGACGGTGCCTCTTGAATACCCCCAGATCAAAGGCACACCGTGTGCAAACCAACATCTGGTTTTTGGCACGACTTTTTTTTAAATGACATACACTGTCTCGAGACAGAAAAGCTCCCTTCCGGTTTTCCGCTCTCTGGATAAGACCTGCTAAATAGGTCCTACCTGTAACGTAACAAGAGGGGGTATGAACTGTCAAAATATTTGTGATATTCCAGAGGTGCATTAGATGGTACCCAAAACATATTAGCCAAATGAGAAAGAGGGCAGAAAAGTAATTATTTAGGCTAATTTTTTTTTGGGGCTATGGTGTGTATCTGGGATTTAGATTTTTTCTTTTTTTTTTTTGGGAAATATTTTAGGAGACCAAAAGCACTGGTTTCTGAAGCAGAGCACAGGGTAAACACTTGCAGTTTTTTTTTATTACTGAAACTTACGGATTCTCAGAGTAATTACATTACATTACATTACAGGCATTTAGCAGACGCTCTTATCCAGAGTGACTTAAACAACTTTTTACATAGCATTTTACATTGTATCCATTTATACAGCTGGATATATACTGAAGCAGTGCAGGTTAAGTACCTTGCTCAAGGGTACAACGGCAGTGTCCATCCCCGGGAATCAAACCTACGACCTTTTGGTTACAAGCCCAATTCCTTACCCACTGTGCTACACTCCGTCCTAATTAAACATCAGCAGATGTTCCACATTTTTGCCGTTATTTATAAATTTTTTCTCCAGATTTCTCGGCTCTTCGGCTTTGGCAGTTTGGCATTTCCGGCAAACGATAACGCGCTGCTATCATCATCAGCCGTCTCGGTGCTCCCTCCCTCTCTCTCTCTCGGCGAGCAGCCGGTAACCCTTTCCTGTTCTCTCCCGTTTCTCCGCTCGCTCCTTCTCCCCTCATCCTCCAGGCTCTACCGTTTTCCTCATCGTGCTATTATCTCTGCGTAACGTCTTTGCAACCCACCTGTTAATGTTTGCTCAAGAGGTGTGTGTGTCTGTGTGTGTGTCTGTGTGTGTGTGCCTGCGTGTGTATAAGTGTGTGTGCGGGTGTATCAGTGTGTGTGTGTGTACTGATTGTCATTCATTAGGGCCTTTTGATTTCTGCTTCAACTCTGTGCTCTCTGACTTATATATTATTATATGTATTATAACATCATGCCATTTTGAGTCCTCTTCTGAATCAGCTAATTTAAGTCCTCTTCTGAATCAGCTAATTGGCTAAATGAGCTGGAGTAACTGATGGAAGTGAAAAACAGAAACAAGTACGGCCCTCCAAAAATTGGGGTTGCCCTCCGCTGACCTCGTAAGTCTATCCAAAGTGTTCTCGGCAGGTATCACGTGCCCAAGATGGCAGAATGTTGTAATTACCTTCCAGTTCTACAGGATGGAACACTGCACAGAGGATGAAGATTGAGCCAAAGGACCACCAGGATGCAGGAAAATTAACTACAGGGTGCAAGGTGTGTGTGTGTGTGTGTGTGTGTGTGTGTGTATACATACACATACATAAGCACACAGGCAGGGCACAATTCATCTCTTGAGGGAGGACACCGCTGGAACTTTGAGACGGTCGTTCCACAGACTCAGGACGCCAGGGGAATCGCAGGTGGGCCGTGTTGAACTCCACTGGGAAAACGTCTGGGAAGCAGCGTTGCTTGCCTTTGAACTGCTTTGTCCTTCCTTCCATAGGCCCCCACGGACTAACACTGGAACATCAGCTGTGACGTCAGAAGCTAAATTGAAAGGTTTCAAAAAAAAAGTAAAAGTCACTTTTCTAAAACAATCTGTGTGCAAATTTTCCTCACTAACGATGATTGACTGATTGATTGATTCTTCCAGACCTACATATAATTGGATTCTGGTTGTACAACCAGCATTCACAACAGTAGAATGAATATGCTATAGTCACAGGAGGAGACTCCCTGCTTGATCTGTCTTCCATAAAACCCAAACATGTACAGCATAAACTCAGCCATGGGCTTTGATGAAGACCACTCTACACCCAAACAAAAACAAGGATTTCTAAATAGTTACAGACAGGGCTCCGATGACAGACAACCAGTTTGACTGTATTTGCATCGATGTGATTGCCGCATGCGGTAATATTCCTTTCTGATTGTAATTGCAGAAAATCACACATTGTTCTGCTTTAGCTATTCAGCAGGTCTACATTCTCCAAACGGCAGAATAGCACAGCACTCTGTCGGAGCCATTCATTATGTACAGCACGGGGTCCTGGCCCTAGGGGATGTTATTTCCTGATTTTTATTTTTAACCTATAATTACCAACCCCTACAGACTGAAGAAAGGGGGTGAGTGGTTCTAAAAACCTGTTTTCACTTTGTCATTATGGGGTATTGTGTGTAGATTGATGAGAATAAGGAGGAGGTGACCAATAACCCGATGGCCACTCTGACAGAGCTCTAGAGTTCCTCTGTGGAGAGGGGAGAACCTTCCAGAAGGACAACCATCTCTGCAGCATGCCACCAATCAGGCCTTTATGGTAGAGTGGCTGGACGGAAGCCACTCCCTCAGTAAAAGGCACGTGACAGCCCGCTTGGAGTTTGCCAAAAAGGCACCTAAAGGATTCTCAGGCCATGAGAAACAAGATTCTCTGGTCTGATGAAACCAAGATTGAACTCTTTGGCCACAACGCCAAGTGTCATGTCTGGAGGAAACCAGGCACCGCTCATCACCTGGCCAGTACCATCCCTACGGTGAAGCATGGTGGTGGCGGCATCATGCTGTGTGGATGTTTTTCAGCGGCAGGAACTTGGAGATTAGTCAGGATCGAGGGAAAGATGAACGGAGCAGACGGGAGATCCTGAGAACTACGCCAGAGCTCAGTCTCAGACTGGCGATGGTTCACTTCAACAGACAGACCCTATAAGCACACAGCCAGGACAACGCAGGAGCGGCTTCGGGACAAGTCTGCGAATGTCCTTGAGTGGCCCGGCCAGCGCCCGGACTTGAACTCGATCAAACGTCTCTGGAGCGACCTGAAAACAGCGATACAGCAACACACCCCAACCAACCTGACAGAGCCCGAGAGGATCTGCAGAGAGGAACGGGAGAAATACCCCAAATACAGGTTTGCCAAGCTTGCAGCGTCATACCCACAAAGACTCGAGGTTGTAATCGCTGTAATCAAATAGAGCCAAGCACCAACAGGACATATGTCAACAGTCACACCCCTTTAATAATTGAGAGTAGGCTGTCCTCCCTTCATTTGCTTTTTTTTTTGTGGGGGGGGGGGGAGGATTTGCTTTGCTTTGTTCAGAGATAGAAAGCAGAGAGGGAAACGGACAGAGCTCAGCTCCAATGGTTTATTTGATTGATTATTAGGGAGGAAAGGTGAGTGCAAACTGAGTCAGGGTGGCGTAAAATAGAAATGTGAATGACTAAGCGGAGGAAGTGTCAACTGAGTCAGAATCATTCCATCCAACACAGGGTGTACTTCAGGTGACAACGCTAGCAACTGACACTTACCTGCAACAGCTGCCGTCACAATTCGCCCTTTTTTCAGCTCAGACATAATTTGGGGCTCCAACTGCGGAACAGAATGCACCTCCCAGTCACCTCCTCAAACTGAACCCTGTTCCAGCATAGACCTACTACAATCAGTTACCAATTTGGTATAACTTTGATAAAGCTCTAAGGTTTTGTAGTTTCAGTTAAAATTTTGTGATTTTCCTTAATACACAAACCAGACTAGTGGCTAACACAAATCTGTAATCAGATATGACACTTATGGTAATTAATTACAAAGGGTTGCTCTCCTATGTTGTGTAAGTAATGTAATGAGAATAGTGGACCATAATAAAATATAATATGTAATGACTGTGCACAATTCATGGCTGTGAAAGCCTTTCTGTGAAGCATGCTGCCCAGAGACTGCTGTCCATTCATAGCTGCCCTGATTATGCCATATCCACAATGCATTTTCCTACACAGGTATTCATGTGGGCCCCATGTTGTGATAATGGGCTTAGCTCACTCAGCTGCTGTTCTTGTTGCGATGTGTTGAAAGAGTTCCCTTTGCGTAAGGCCTGATGTATGGCGAAAACCACAAAAATGTCCCTTTTCACATTTTTACTAGGGGGGAAAAAACTGGGCAAGGTTTAGTGCACCAGTTGCTCAATTTTACAGATCATTATTGTAGAAACTACCACGCAAAAAAGCTATTATTAATATTATACAAATAATATTCTGAGTACATTGGAAGATGTCAAGCAACATAAGTTGGCCAGTGTAGGCATTAATATAAAAGTGGACATAATAATTATGTCATAAGCATAACATATATTCAAGAATGATCACACTGTATTTGAAACATTAAGTTGTTTAATCTAATATCAGTGGACCAAATTGCAGCTCATATTTATTACTTCATGTGTCACATTTGTCTTGAAACTTAATTGTAAGCCTAATATCTCACACAATAATGCAATAATGCTGCAAACTTGTCATTTCAGTGCCCTGAGGATAAGCCTTGTCTGGTTGTCTCTGCATGAGCCACCTTCAGGAGTGCCTATGCCTTCTCCATTGGCTTGTCAAACACTGCGTTTAATATGCCAGTATCTTTTTTTTTGTTTTGTTTGATGCAATAGTATGCAATGGGCTTCACAGGCATTTAACATGGAAGCATCTATTCGAAATTCATATCTGCACACCAATTAGGTCTCTGTATCTATCAGGTTGTGCATTATGTGACCTTTTCTTTCAAAGCACAGGGCCTTCACAATAGAATCCCCCCGGTATCTAATTACAGTCTGCCAAATAAGGAGCTTGATATTTGCGTCACGGGGCCGACGACCCTGTTGTGTCCTTGTAAATGTTACCGTATCGGAGCGTTATATCTTTCGGGCAGAGGTAAACAGCCCGGGCCGCGGAGCACCGCCGGTGGTTCTTTGTTCCATCTGGGCTTGATCGCTTGATGGATTATTAAGAACCGGAGCCTGAATATTCAGAACCGGGATGGGGAAACATCGGGCTATCTCAAACACGTGGTCGCCTGCATTCATTAAGCCTGCAAATGAATACAATTATGTAGTCGCAGGGTTTAGATGGAGCACAAACCGGGAACATCGCTGGCCCTCCTGGAAATGCTTACCTGCCCCTGCTTTAGGGTATTGACACATGCTGTATAATTCATATAAGGAATTGTGGAACAGCATAACATTAAGCATTTTTTTTGTCTCAAAGCTGGCCTTGTTTGAACTCGTTTCAGTGTCCAGGAAATTAATCATTTCAATGCAGTGAACTAGAGAACACGTAAAGGCACTTTTGCGCCTTATAGAGATGACCTGCCAGCAAAGTAATAACATTACGCCAGTGTAGTGGCGCCATCTGCTGGAATGTATTTGAACTCAAAAACCTCACAGATTTTATGCCTGAAGCCTGTTAATCTGGAGCAGCGTTTCCCAGACGCACAATGAACTTCAGCGGACCATTATTTTGATTTAGGGAAAAATTGAGACAGCCTTTCACGTTTAAGTGTTACTTATCTATTTTATGATATATATATGTATTAAACTGCACAGTATGTATAAAAACCACTTGTAATCCAAGGGCGACAGTGTAGTATAATGGGTGAGGTGCTGGTCTTGTAACCTAAAGACAGTAAACACGAAACAGTTTAGATTCCAGTTTAGATTTAGGACACTGCCGTTGTACCCTTAAGCAAGGTACTTAACCTGAACTGCTTCAGTATATATCCAGCTGTATAAAAAGATGCAAAACGATGTAAAAGTTCTGTATATCGCTCTGGATAAGAGCTTCTGCTAAATGCATGTAGTAATAATAATAATAATAATAATAATAATAATAATAATAATAATAATAATAATAATAGTAGTAGTAGTAGAAGAAGAGTGGAAATGTGTGTACAGATGATTAGAGAACTGGATACAAACAACAGTACGGTGGTACATTGATGTATCAACAACAATACTTAAGACTAAATGCCGTTATTTAAAGTATCTCATAGCCATACTGAAATTTATCAAGCATCTATTACCTCCTAGTGGATCATGTCAGGTGCCACAAAATTATCTGGTTTGCACTTTATAAAAAATGTGCAAATGAGTCAATTTCAATCACATAAGGGTAGATCATATTGCATGGCCCATATACTTCATTTTTTAAAGTAATTTCTGCAGGGTGTGTAAAGTGCAACTTTCAAGCACGCCAGGATGATTAAGTGTTAAAAATATTGGCATGAGAAAAAATAACTACAAACATGGCATATAAACAGACATTTAAAAAATTAGTTTGACAATTACTCACAATGAAGAAAACGCTAGTCAACAGACCTAGGGTAAGCTTAGCTCATTGAGTAAACCACAGTTCTGTATAACCCGTCGGTAGAAACCTAAGCATCAAAAATAAAACACGGCCTAAGACAAAGATTTTTGAACATGCGCAGTGCTACCAAATTTGTCTGCCCAGCATATCTACGCTTTCATACGTGAGACGCAGAGGACGTTGCCTACAGTATAAAAGCGTACGTGTTGACGTCAGCATCCTCTTCCCTGCCTATGCCCGAGTGAGGTGGGCAGTGTAACTCTTGTGTCCTTTCTTCTACGAAGCGAATCCTCAGCCATCCGTCAAAATGGTCAGTGAAAACAATATTTTCTGCTTTGACCAGTTGTCATATACCTCAATTATGTCCAGGCAACGAGTATTTGAGTCTCCGAATAGTGATGGACACCGAGAAGGGTAGATTGGGGAGACATGATGACAGCGACTGCTGTGGAACAAAATGGCACCTTTTGCATTGCGGTTTCAGTCATTACGCCGCATAAATTAGAAACGTCTTTTGTTCACTTTATTTATTGTATCGCCCTCTGTTTGTAACCTCTTAAAATCATGTTATGGTTGTCTATTTTTTTCGAGCACAGTCCTTTTATGTTCGTTTTTTAATAAAATGTGATGCCACGTAATTACAACCGGCATCTGGCTAACGTTTAGCTTTGTAACGTTAGCTGGCTAGCGGTCCTGTGTAGTGTTCCGTAAACAGTCATGGTCCGGTGTCTCTCTCCGTTCCATTTTCGGTGTAATTGTCATAAATGGCCAGTGCCACCGTTTCCTTGCCGACGTGTTGAAAAGGCAGGAAATTGTCTATGTTGGTTGAATTGTCTCCCTCTGGCATGACTAATGAAGTGACGCGCAGCAGCGCTCTGCTTGAGATTCGCCATTATCTTCAACTAGCCTAGGGAGAAAGGAACGAAAATGAGCGTTTTGATGTCGGGAATTCTAATGGGCGGCTAGCGCATGAGTTGAAGACCCGGCGTGGATCGCTGCATTTAATAAAATGGTTTTGCTGATGCTTGGTTGACCGGCTTTTCCATGCCATGTACTGACGTTTGATACTGTTCCATCACACGTGGCCCACAATTGTTTCTTGTTGGCGTCGTGTCGCAATGTAGCCTGCCAACGTCGACTAACTTGAATTATTTATAAGTAAAATAGCCAGCGGATGCTTAGATCGGTAACTTACTAACGCTTTTGACTAGTGGCAGGCGTTGTATATTTTCGCAAAATGCACCTTGCAAGCCGGTTATCCCATTTCAGATTGTATCAGGCCTGCTTTGGTTCACGGCTGGCCAGGATAACTGCGCAGACCCGCTAACTAGGCCCGAATTAAGCGGAGGTTTATTTCCCAGAAGAACCGATTACGCTTTATGATTTACAACTCTGTTAACAATTATAAAATTAGCGGTTATCGAAAATTAGTTGAATTGATACCCAACTGCCTAATGCACTTGTTACATACGCAATTGGTTACAGTAGAATTTCGTTATATACGCTGTTGGTTACAAAGGGAGTCGGTTACATACGCAGTTGTATTCTAAAGCAGTCTGTTACATACAGTCATGTGACAGGACTCCGATGTTACATGTCTAGGAGGCCTAGCCCAAACTTGTCAGCCTTGGTATCCTAGTTCAATTTGTCTTGCTGCGTTAAAGTGAACTTCGTTCTCCGAGTCAGTGACTGGAAATGGACTAAGCTTTAATGAGCATCGTGCTTATCATATCTCTTCCGCCCCCCCCCCCCCCACAGGTGAACTTCACCGTAGACCAGATCCGTGCCATCATGGACAAGAAGTCCAACATCCGCAACATGTCTGTGATTGCGCACGTGGACCATGGGAAGTCCACTTTGACCGACTCACTGGTGTCCAAGGCCGGTATCATCGCCTCCTCCAGGGCCGGAGAGACCCGCTTCACTGACACCCGGAAGGACGAGCAGGAGCGTTGCATCACCATCAAATCCACGTAAGCCTTTCCTTCCTCAAATATGAATAATTTGGTTATTTTACCTGCGTGAAACGCTCTTCTTAAATTCACTCCATATGAGGACTTGAATTGGTTGCCAGCAGCAGATGTCCTCTTGTTGAAAATTCGATCTTTAGAGTAAAGAGCTGATAAAGCACTTTGTTTGTGTCGATAACATGCTTTTGTCGTCATCGTTGGGCCATCTGACTGCCGCACTGAGCTTCTGATTGTACAACACCGTTACACACAGCTGCCTGACACATCTAATTTCTCAACTCTCCACAGTGCAATCTCCATGTTCTATGAGCTCAGCGAAAATGACATGGCCTTCATCAAGCAGACCAAGGACGGCTCCGGGTTCTTGATCAACCTGATCGACTCCCCCGGGCACGTCGACTTCTCCTCGGAGGTCACGGCGGCCCTGCGTGTCACCGATGGTGCCCTGGTGGTCGTGGACTGCGTGTCCGGTGAGTGGGGTCCAGATTGGGGGGGGGGGGGGAGCGGGGGGTGTTGGGGAAAAATGCTTCAGTTTAAGTCGAACCGATGGTTGCTTAAAATGTGCCTCGTCATTGAATAGCAGAGGTATTCTATCTATACAGTTTGGTATCATAATTCAGTTGGCATGGAGTGCAAGGTTTTTCTGTTTTTTTTTTTCTTTCCCCTTTTCTTAATAAAGGAGCCAATCAGCAACCAACAAGGTGTGCAGACGGTCTGGCTAATCGATGATTTAATCGCGTGTGTGCAGGGAAGCATCAAATACCAGCCAACAGCGGCCCTTATGGCTTTGAGTTTGAGATCCCTGCTCTAGAAGCATTTCATCTCTGAAATTGAGTCCTAGACGGCCGTTGGGCCCCCCGAGTGCCCCCACCTGACTCCCCCACGTATTCCCCCCCCCCCCCCAGGTGTGTGTGTGCAGACGGAGACCGTGCTGAGGCAGGCCATCGCCGAGCGCATCAAGCCCGTCCTGATGATGAACAAGATGGACCGCGCCCTGCTGGAGCTGCAGCTGGAGCCGGAGGAGCTGTTCCAGACCTTCCAGCGCATCGTGGAGAACGTCAACGTCATCATCTCCACCTACGGGGAGGACGAGACTGGGCCCATGGGCAACATCATGGTGAGCGGGGCGGGGCGGGGCGGGACGGGGCGGGGCCTCCCAGTGTACGCTTTGGCCCCATTTCAACTTCGGGGGCGAGGCACTCCCTAGTTTCGCATTAAGTGCACGGACTGACACGCATACCATCTAGTCCAGCAGATTCAGGAAAATACTGGGGGGTCACATGTCTCTGTCTCCCCCACCCCCCATCAAAGTTAAAAATGTTAATCAAATTGGCACATTGAAAAGTTAAAATGATTTCATTAGTTGTATAGTCTTGCAATGGGTAGAATTTTAAGGGTGCGACAGTGGTACAGGGTTGAATAGGAATGCCTCCTGAACTTGATGCATTTGAAAATCGAGTGACTAAGTGTCTGGTCTCTAGTGCTGCAATGGACATGTTTATTGTAAAGGCTGGGCTCAGATTAATATTTAACGAGTGTCTTGGACGAAGGTAACCATATGGGTCTGTTTGTTCTCTTGACTTCACGAGGGTGTGTACCAGTGACGTTGATGTGATTATTTTTTTTTTTTGTTTTCCCGTTTCAGATTGACCCGATTATCGGCACGGTCGGGTTCGGTTCCGGGCTCCACGGCTGGGCCTTCACCCTGAAGCAGTTTGCCGAGATGTACGTGGCCAAGTTCGCCGCCAAGGGCGACGCCCAGCTGGGACCACTCGAGCGCTGCAAAAAGGTGGAGGACATGATGAAGAAGCTGTGGGGGGACAGGTGAGGGGAACCTGCTGCCCGGCCAAGTTACATTACATTACAGCCATTGAGCAGATGCTCTTATCCAGAGCGACTTACAACGTATCCAATTATTCAGCTGGATGTATGCTGGAGCAATGCCGGTTAAGTACCTTGCTCAAGGGTACCCAAACGGGGATTCGAACCTGCATCCTTTAGGTTACAAGACCAACTCCTTAGTCGCTATACTACACTGCCGCCCGTTATGCAGGACCCCCTGCCATCAATGGCTTTATCTAACCCTTTTAAGACCCTTTTTTTTTTTTTTTTTTCCCCCCCTCTTTTCTAAATCCAGGTTCTAGAACACTGCTTTCTGCTACAAGTATAGTGCCATAGTTACATCAGCATTCAATTATTCAGTTAGGGGGCATTCTAATCACATTTTATCTAGCATCTTAAAGGTTTAGCTGTGAAGGTTTAGGAAACGAAAACAAATTGTGTAGTAATGAGCTTGTTTTGTTTCAGTGGATATTTAATTTTTGTTTATCCTGAAATCAGTTTATAAACTGGTTGCAGTACGATTTCCTTTTTGGTTGTTTAGATACCATGTTGTGCAAGCAACCTGGCACGATATTTAAAAAATCAGCGTGTTTCTGGGCTGCTAGTAAGAATTGAGGGTAAACTGAATGTTCATTGTTATTGGTCATCGTGAGCGTTTCCCAAACATGCGTTTCTTTCCGTAGGTACTTTGACCCGTCTTCCGGAAAGTTCAGCAAGTCTGCAAACGGGCCCGACGGAAAGAAGCTTCCCCGTACCTTCGCCCAGCTCATCCTGGACCCCATCTTCAAGGTGAGGCACCGCCGCCATTAAGAAGGGAGGGGGGGAGGAGGAGGAGGCCTGCCTGCAAATGATGACTTAAACATTCTTCACTTTGACCTGACTGTCTGGTGATGAGAAGCTTCCGTCTGAATCGCATGGAAAAGCTACGGGGTGGGGTGGGGGGTGGAGTGGGGGGGGGACACGATCACTGCTGTTGTTTTTTAAGATAGATGCCGCTGCCTGTTTTGGCACAATAAGGGGCGAGTTATAACACTGTGCCCCCCTCCTCGCCAGGTGTTCGACGCCATCATGAACTTCAAGAAGGAGGAGACGGCCAAGCTGATCGAGAAGCTGGAGATCAAGCTGGACGCCGAGGACAAGGACAAGGAGGGCAAGCCCCTGCTGAAGGCCGTGATGCGTCGCTGGCTGCCCGCCGGCGAGGCCCTGCTCCAGATGATCACCATCCACCTGCCCTCGCCCGTCACCGCGCAGAAGTACCGCTGCGAGCTGCTGTACGAGGGGCCCGGCGACGACGAGGCCGCCATGGGTACGCTGACCGCCCGCCGCCGCCGCCGCGCTTCCAAAAAAGTCCCGTCCTGGGTCACCGTAATCGGTCCCTAACCTGTGCCTGGAGCTGGCTGGAGTAGCTAGTTTCCTTTGAATTCCTAATGTACTGAAGGTCTAACTTGGATTTTTTTTTAAAAAGCCCAGAATGCACTGCTTCACCTCAGTTTTTTTTTTTTTTTGCAAGAATTTGCATTTCCCTGGTTGCTTTGAGTTGATTTGAATGGTTAAAATTAACCGTCTAGATGCAAAAACTTAACTCTTAGGCAAGGTGTGCAGTACTGCCTTCCTGGCGCGTTCTTGCCATTTGAGACAGAAAAGTAAAAGTACTCTAAAGAGTTAGATTTACAGAACTGCTATAAAGGTGCACAAATGCGACATGTATGTACTTTGCCAGCCTGTAGATGAGAGCAAAAAATTGAGTGATTTTTTTTAAATTCCAAAGTTCTTATGAATAAGCGCAACATTTTGTTGCAGGGAAGAGTCTGGTTGCTTTGCCAGTGTGCGTACATGCTAAACTGGAATGAAGCAATACAAATTCCCTAATTAAAAAGGGGCTGCCCAGTCCCTCAGTTAGCATCCCTCTGTGTTCTCTAGAGCTACAAAGCTGCAGCTGTTGATCGGTCCCCCCCCCCCTCCGTTGCAGGCATCAAGAACTGCGACCCCAAGGCTCCCCTGATGATGTACATCTCCAAGATGGTGCCCACCACCGACAAGGGCCGCTTCTACGCCTTCGGCCGCGTCTTCTCCGGCTGCGTCTCCACCGGCCTCAAGGTGCGCATCATGGGACCAAACTTCACCCCCGGCAAGAAGGAGGACCTCTACATCAAGCCCATCCAGAGGTCAGTACCGAACGCGGAGCGCAAGGTCAACGCCGCCAAAATGGCGGTGCCTTGTTTTCAGAGTCATGTTACTATACCTTTACCAGACTGTAAGAAGTGATTCGTTGGTAACCATCTCACGGGGGGGTGAGAAGGTGTTTACTATTCAACCTCTAACCATCTTGCACTCCCAAAATGGCGGTGCCCTGTTTTTAAGGTGATGCAGCCTAGTTATGTTACCATACCTATACCAGACTGTTGGAAGTGATGCATAAGTAACCATCTCATGGGGGCGGGTGAGAAGGTTAGTAATGATCAACCCCAAACCATCTCGCACCCCAGGACCATTCTGATGATGGGGCGCTACGTCGAGCCCATTGAGGACGTGCCCTGCGGCAACATCGTGGGGCTGGTGGGCGTGGACCAGTACCTGGTGAAGACCGGCACCATCACCACCTACGAGCAGGCCCACAACATGAGGGTGATGAAGTTCAGCGTCAGCCCCGTGGTGAGGGTGGCCGTGGAGGCCAAGAACCCCGCCGACCTGCCCAAGCTGGTGGAGGGGCTGAAGCGCCTGGCCAAGTCCGACCCCATGGTGCAGTGCATCATCGAGGAGTCCGGCGAGCACATCGTCGCCGGCGCCGGGGAGCTGCACCTGGAGATCTGTCTTAAGGACCTGGAGGAGGACCACGCATGCATTCCACTCAAGGTACCGTCAGCCCTCATTTCCCCCACCCCACCTTAAAACGGTCGTTACAACAAATGCGCTATTATATACGCCCTTATATTGCTACAGCATTGTTTAGTACACTAAATATCTATTATAATCCACCTAACTAATCTAGTGATGCGTAGGTTGATCTAACTCGTTTTCTACATGGCATTGGAGTGCATCAAGTTGTAGTAATGCATTTAATTTTAAGAACGGCTTCAGCCTTGACTCATTTTTTATGAATGGCACCGTGTTTAAAATCCCGCATCTCGTCGTACCGTTTTACTGACGCTCGACTTCTTCCCCCCCCCCCTCCCGTGCAGAAATCGGACCCGGTGGTGTCCTACAGAGAGACGGTGAGCGAGGAGTCCGGCCTGATGTGCCTGTCCAAGTCGCCCAACAAGCACAACCGCCTGTACATGAAGGCGCGGCCGTTCCCCGACGGCCTGGCCGAGGACATCGAGAAGGGCGACGTGACCGCCCGACAGGAGCTGAAGGCCCGCGCCCGCTACCTGGCCGAGAAGTACGAGTGGGACGTGGCCGAGGTGCGCAAGATCTGGTGCTTCGGCCCCGACGGGACGGGACCCAACCTCCTGGTGGACGTGACCAAGGGCGTGCAGTACCTCAACGAGATCAAGGACAGCGTGGTGGCCGGCTTCCAGTGGGCGGTCAAGGAGGTGAGGGACGGGAGACGGGAGCGGGACGGGTTCTGATGGGAGCTCCAGGGTTACGAAGGCCGCCTCGGGGTAATTGGGCGTTCTGATAGGTTAAGGAAAGCGCAAATTCCTCCTGGTTGGTTTTGCCCAGTGACTTTAGAGCAGTGGTCTTCATTCCTGGTCCTGATGGCCCGCATCGTCTTCTAGTTTTTGGTGTTGCTCGGCACCTAATCGATCAATTAAATCAGTTGATTAGTTAACTCTGCTCCACCTTGTTTTATGGGTCTGGTTGCTGATATTAAGGCAAACGAAAAACCAGCAGACCCTGCCAGGGCCAGGAATGACTATCACCGCCTTGGAGAGACTCCTTATTGAGTGAAATTAAGTATTTTACCGATTGGTCCAATAACCCCCCCTCCTCTGTCTGTCTCTCTTTCCAGGGTGTCCTCTGCGAGGAGAACATGCGCGCCGTGCGTTTCGACATCCACGACGTGACGCTGCACGCGGACGCCATCCACCGCGGTGGTGGCCAGATCATCCCCACCGCCCGCCGCGTGCTCTACGCCTCCCAGCTCACGGCCGAGCCCAGGCTCATGGAGCCCATCTACCTGGTCGAGATCCAGGTACGCCGACCCCTCTCTCCCCCTCGGCTCTCTACGTCCAGCAAAGCGAGGCCCCAAGTCCGGAGGCTTGGCGTATTTTAAGAGTTTTAAGGTGCACATCGAGGTGGTTCCCCTGATTTCTTTGGGGGTAGCCACCCAGGGGAGAAGGAGCCAGCTTTACACACATTGTACAGATGCAGGGCTTTTACATTACATTACAGGCATTTAGCAGACGCTCTTATCCAGAGCGACTTACACAACTTTTACACAGCATTTTTACATTGCATCCATTTATACAGCTGGATATATACTGAAGCAATTTCGGTTAAGTACCTTGCTCAAGGGTACAACGGCAGTGTCCTACCCGGGAATCGAACCTGCGACCTCTCGGTTACAAGCCCAATTCCTTACCCACTGTGCTACACTCTGTCCATATTAGCGTACCGTTAGCTTACCGCTAACACTTTCTCCAAGGTTGTGTTAGCGGTGCTCTTGAGTAGAAACCCATTGGAGCGTGCTAACGCATCCTCCTCGATGTGCCCCTGAAGTATTTTTCTGGGTAACTCGTAAGTTCTTGGGAGCAAATACTCGTGAAATGGGAGCACTGTAGAGCACAGAGATGGCAATTTTCTTTTTTTTTTTTACAAAATTAACGAAGCTTAAGTATGTGCTCTACGACAATTGAAACGACGCCAATAAGAGTTTTTAATTAAAAGGTTGTGTTACCGATACAAAATGGAACGATCGTTTGAAATGCATTTATATCCGAAAGGTAGCCAGCCAGAACGAGTCTATAGTCGGCCGTTCGGCCGCGACGCGGGGGGGCTTGGGAAGTTCCTCGTGTGCCGAAATGAACGTTTGGGTGACGCGCGCGGTCTCCTTCCTCCACAGTGCCCAGAGCAGGTCGTCGGGGGAATCTACGGCGTGCTGAACAGGAAGCGTGGACACGTGTTTGAGGAGTCCCAAGTAATGGGAACCCCCATGTTCGTCGTCAAGGCTTACCTGCCTGTCAACGAGTCCTTCGGTGAGTTGCACATTTGAAGCCCCCCCCACCCCACCCCATTTCAGCTATTTAGCAGACGCTCTTACCCAGAGCGACTTACACAACTTTTTACATAGCATCCAATTATAAAGCTGGGTATATAATGAAGCAGTGCAGCTTTAAGTACCTTTAGCTCAAGGGTGCAACCGCAAGGGTGCCCTTCCCGGGGAATCGAACCCGTGACCTTTAGGTTACAGGACATGGTCCTTACCCATTATACTACACTGCCCTCCCCCACTTCCCCATTAACTGATGTTTGGCGATTCGGTAGTCCTAACATGTTCGTCTGTTCTCCCCCCCACCCCTCCAGGTTTCACTGCGGACTTGCGCTCCAACACCGGCGGCCAGGCCTTCCCTCAGTGCGTGTTCGACCACTGGCAGATCCTCCCCGGGGACCCCAAAGACAGCACCTCCAAGCCCTTCCTGGTTGTGGCTGAAACCCGAAAACGCAAGGGGTTGAAAGAGGGCATCCCCGCTCTGGACAACTACCTGGACAAATTGTAATGGGCTTCCCTTAACCCCCCAACCCTTTCCCCCTCCCCCCCCCCACCCCCTTCCTAACTAGTGGAAGGGGCAAAGGACAATATGCGACCATGAGCACTATTACATTTTGCCAAAAGTCTAAAAGTTACCAGATCAATTAAAATAAAAAAAATGATCAGAAAAGAAAAAAACTGTAAACATCAAATAAAGGAAAATAAAAATTGCAGTCTCGTTTCCTTTGCTTTTGAGTCGGGGAGAGATTCATGTTACGCAAGCTGAGCTTGATGGGATTTGAAGGCACTATAAGGGTCATTCTGTGTTTATTAGATGTATATGACCTGATGTTTACTAGCCACTGCATAGCCATAGGATTTCCATGTTTGCTGATACCTAAAAATGACCTTTGGGTGAATTTTGTTTTAATACATTGTTCATATTTGGTCACTTTTCTTTTGGTCAAAATTCTCTTCTATATCAACCCTTTGAAGAGTGCATTTTTGGGAAAGTTTGTTTTTATTTTCCTTCTCCAAAATTTGAAGTCTGTCTTCTAGAACTCCATTGCTTTTCAGGTACTATTAGTGAGTGGTACAGCAGCATTAGGACATTCTAGACGCATATTTGTAAAGATATCACAATCCGAACAATATTGCTGAACGCCTTTCCAAGTTTCTTTTCATCCAGGCCTGCTCTCAGGATAAATTGACACTTTTTTTTTATTACATTGAGAGTTGAAATGTCCAGGAGAAATTTCTCCTGACAATCCCTTGAGCTATTATCTCAAACCTGATAAACCAGTTCCTGGTAGAGGCATAAAAAACACCATGTACCTTAATCTCACGTCAGCTGTTTCTGTCCTGCCTGCCTTAAGCAAGAAAAAGAAAGTAAATGGTGTTTTGTTTTCTGATATCAAAATGGAGGCTGGCGGGTGATAAACCTTGTTTATACAGCCAGATGCCATCACAGAGTGTTAGACAGGGACACTCAGATTGGGTCCTTAAGGCTAGCACTGCTGCTTGGTTTCTTTTTTGCCTGGTGGTTTAATTGATTGATTAATGCCACTTGATTGGTCAGATTTAAGTCACCTGGTGTTCCAAGCCTAAATCAGTCCTGATTCGAAGGGAAGAATGAAAACCAGCAGTACTATTGGTCTTGAGGGTCAGATTCTAACATCCAAAATAGTGTCTAGGGTCTATAACTCCAGTCCTGCAAGTACTAGTTCCAGTTAATGAACAACACCACTTGATTTCACTGATGAGCTTACTTCCTGAACCGAGGAGGTAAAGTAACTGGTGTAATCCGGTGGTGTAGTGCATGCTGGGAGTAGATGGCTGTGGACAGTGCAGTCCTGTAGAGCTGGTCTGTAAAATAAACTAAGTCATCACAGAGAGGGGAGGCCGGTGTATTAATGTAAACGGTAAATGGACTGCATTTATATAGCGCTTTTATCCAAAGCGCTTTACAGTTGATGCCTCTCATTCACCAGAGCAGTTAGGAGTTAGGGGTTAGGTGTCTTGCTCAGGGACACTTCGACACGCTCAGTGCGGGGATCGAACCGGCAACCCCTCCGACTGCCAGACAACCGCTCTTACCTCCTGAGCTACGTCGCCCCAATGTAGGCAGTGAAGCCCTCATATGTCTTAAGTGCAGATCTCGGCCTGGGTGAGGGTGGTGGGTTCCTTCTTCCCCGGGGGGTCAATCCTTGGGCGTGTCCCAATAATTTTCACTCCTCGTCCCCTTCCCTTCCCTCCGGTCCCCCCTAGTCTCCGAACCCGGAGATACGTGGAGTAAAAGCGGGTAGGAGACTTAGTTTGAAGCCGCCTCGCCAACGCAGTTGTGTGTGCTTCGCTCGTCTCCTCCAATACTGGGACACGGAAGGAAGGGCACAAAGATCGGTTTCCGGTGCACAAGATGGGACGAGGTGGTAGTGGAGGAAAGGAGGATACGTTTTTAGAGTACTGGGACACACCCCATGAACCCCTCTCGGCTCCGCTGTCCTCTTGCTCCCAAGGCTCCAGCCCGTCTTCTGGTGCCGGAGGGAGACCGTGTGTTTTCGGGACCAGCCAGGAGCAGGGGGCAGGTAGGGCTTCTCCAGAGCAGGGATTCCCAAATCTGTTCCTGAAGATCTACCATCCTGTAGTTTTTCATTTCGACCCTAATTTGGCACACCTGATTTGACTAATTATCAGCTCAACAAAGATCTCCAGCTGTTGAATGAGGTGTCCTTTCGTCAGGGTCGGAGTGAAAACTCACAGGACGGTAGATCTCCAGGAACAGGGCTGGGAACCACTGCTCTACAGGCTTCTTTCATCTCAGGGGGGGCAGTAGTTATCATTTCCCCCCCCAAGCAATTTTAATTCAATACAAAGTATGTCCCAGCATGTTCAGAGAATGGAGTTCAAGTCTACTGATGCAGTTTGCCCAAAAATTAACCCCCAGCCTATACCCTCAAACGTCAATGCAAAACCAGACCATGTTCAGAGAATGGAGTTCAAGTCTAGCACACCTAATGCCAACCAGTTAGGCAAGTATTACGCAATAACTAAATGCAACATTCAACCAGTGGGATCTGGTCGGAGCATACGTTAGCCAGTTCCATATCTCTGCTTTGCTCACCAGACACAAACACCCCACAAACTCCAGATACATTTAAAGACTTTTTTTAATGTTTGCAATTAATATTTACAGATTTTTCTATTTTTAAGCACACACACAGTGTAAAGCGTTCGCAAAACACAGAACTTGCAACACAGAGCAGCACAGAACTAGTATTACATTCAATTTATGGACTCGCAGTATTTGATTCCAGCTCTTTCTGCCCTCGAAAATGCACATTTCCTCCCGTAGGTGTGTCACTGTCCACTGTGACTCCAGAAGATCAACTTTTTCTGACGATGACCGCTTTCAAAATTCTCTCATCCTTCTCAGGCATGTTGCCCTTTACAGCTGGACGCCCAGCAGAACATGCTGGAGGAACGAAACAGATCATATACAGTTTTCTTGCATTTTTGCATTCAGCAGATCCTCCACATTTCTACTGGAAAGAGACGTGGTGCAAGGCCTCCACAGCCCCCTGAACTGGACTATCTGCATGTTTTGTCCCCCACACCTCTCTTGAGATCCCTATAGTGCAGTGTCGTGTGAGTATTCACATTGAAGACTTTCTCCTTTCCAACAGGCGTGTGTCCGTCTAGCGCCCCGTAGTGTCTGTTTACATATTTATCCAAGGGAGGCCTTGGCCTTGCGATGAAAAATATAATGTGAAGCATTAACTCGCTAAATAAAATACAACCATATTTAATTTTTTTTTTTTTAATATACTGCCCCTAGTGGAGCAGGCAGGAACTGACGCGTAAAATGATTTCGGCTAGCTTGTGAACATTCGCCCAGGTTATACGCAAGAGCACCGAGTGGCTACCATCACTCCGTCTCGAGGAACATGCTGATCACGAAACGACTAACTCAAAAATTTATTACAGTACTCGCCAGTCGGCTCCGTGTTCGTCAGATTGAAAGGCTAACGCTAGCCAGTAGACTGGCACCAAGGCTGCAACCCCACCGCCTCTTCACAGGAGGGGTCGAGCCCATAAATTAAAAGGAAAGGGGGAAAAAAAAAAAACCACATGGCATGTGATGTCAGAACTCAATTGCCCTCAGTGGGTGATTGTCTGTGTCGTGTCCAAAAAAGTGCATCAGTGCTAACTAAGCAACTTGGCAATAAAGTGAACAAAATAAAAAAAGAAGTGGACCATAAGAACTGGTTTCTTAGGCAAAGAGGAACTGTTAAAGTAGGTAAGGAAGCA
Source organism: Anguilla rostrata (assembly GCF_018555375.3). Lineage (NCBI taxonomy): Eukaryota > Metazoa > Chordata > Actinopteri > Anguilliformes > Anguillidae > Anguilla > Anguilla rostrata. The sequence continues at coordinate 6,369,878 of NC_057936.1, forward strand.
ACTGAGAAGCAGCGATTCTGCTCAGGATCTCATGCCTTCCTACTCCACGGCGTGGGCTTGATTTTAATAACAGGTGTCATGTAGTGGAATGTACAGTATGCATGTTTCCCCTCGTTTCTACGTGAAATGGAAAAAGAAATTCCGTGAATTTAAAAAAGGGGAAATGCTGTGTTAAATTTATTGTTGTTTTTTTTTTTTGTTTGCTTGTTTGCTTTTTTAAGCCAAGACCAAATCATTACATGGGGGGGGGGTACAGGTGTACATCTTCAGGAGGTTCTTTTATTGAGGTTTTATCTGACAGGCCAATCTCCTTCAGTAGAACAGCTCACGCTGTGGACCAGGGGAAGTGACCAATGACTGACAGAGAGGCCAGCGAACCGACAACCTGTGTGACCGACTGAGGAGCCAATGACTGTTTCACACTTACACTCAAACTCCCGCCGCTCACCCCCCTCTCCCCCCACAAACGGTCCTGTCAGACAGACGCAGACACGCGTCGATTCGTAAGAGGCAGCCTTGCAAGTCAGCCAGCCCCCGCTGTCAGCATGACCCCCTTACGAGTTCTGAGCAGAGGGTGGCCTCTCTGTCACCCTTCAGTCAGCTATCCGTTACATTTTAAAAGACCACAGGACCCTGCGGCTCAAAATGCCAACGCGTAGATGCCAATCCCTAAGCCAGTCAGTTGGCTGATGGGAGTGAAAGCGGGTCGGGGTTGTGGGTTAATGGTTTGAACGGGGTTGGTGGGGGTGGGGGTGGGTCACTGTATTATAATGACCAGAGGTACTGTAAAAGGAGGCCCTACAGGACTAGACACGCCGGGTGGGGAGGGGGGGTGTCACTGTATTATAATGACCAGAGGTACTGTAAAAGGAGGCCTACAGGACTGGACACGCCGGGGGGGGGGGGGGGGTCACTGTATTATAATGACCAGAGGTACTGTAAAAGGAGGCCCTACAGGACTGGACACGCCGGGGGGGGGGCGGGGGGGGGGGGGGGTCACTGTATTATAATGACCAGAGGTACTGTAAAAGGAGGCCCTACAGGACTAGACACGCCGGGGGGGGGGGGGGGGGGGTCACTGTATTATAATGACCAGAGGTACTGTAAAAGGAGGCCCTACAGGACTGGACACGCCGGGGGAGGGGGGGGGGGGGGGGGTCACTATGTGTAGAAGATGACCTCGGGAAGCTGTCCGTCCTCCACGGACGTGCCGTTGTTGTTGCCGGCGGCGTAGCAGAAGGTGAAGCAGGTCTTGGTGCCGGTGGCCGGGGACTCATGGGTGACTTTGCGCATTCCCTTAGTGCCGTAGTGAGAGTCTGGGCCCTGAGGGAGAGAGGGAGAGAGGGAGGGAGGGAGAGAGAGAGAGAGGGAGGGAGGGAGGGAGGAGGGAGGGAGGGGAGGGAGAGAGAGGGAGAGAGGGAGGGAGGGGGAGGAGAGAGAGAGGGAGGGGGGAGGGAGGGGTGAGAGTGAGAGAGAGGGGGAGGGGAGGGGGAGGGAGAGAGAGGGGGGAGGGAGGGGGAGGGAGAGAGAGGGGGGGAAAGGAGGGAGAGAGAGAGGGAGGGAGGGAGGGGGTGAGAGTAGAGAGAGAGGGGGAGGGAGGGGAGGGAGAGAGAGGGGGGAAAGGAGGGAGAGAGAGAGAGAGGACAGAGAGGGGGGAGAGAGAGAGGGAGGGGGGAGAGAGAGGGAGGGAGGGAGAGAGAGAAAGGGAGGGAGAGAGCGATAGAGAGAGAGAGGGAGGGAGGGAGAGAGAGAGAGAAAGACATGGAATATTATAACTCGCTCATAACGGGTGGAACCACATTCGTAACTGAATATAGCCGCGTTTCCACCAAAATTACCCGGAACTTTCAGTCCCAGGAACTACTTTACCAGGAACTAAAAGGTTCCTTCAGCCAATGGTTGTCTGCGTTTCCACCGGGGTCTAAAGTACCGCGAAGATTAGGCAAATTAGCCCACTGACGTTGTCGTCGGTCCATCTGTCATATGATTTCTTCTGTAACCCCATACTACCACCGAATTAGCCTACATTATTTTCTAATAACCGGGACAGCCCGGAGGGGTTTATTCCACTTATATACAACGGGTTACCAACAATGACTATATATGGTTACTTTTGTATTTATTGATTTTCATATATCCTCCCAAACACATTCATTAACAGCAGAAAACATGCACACGTTGTAAACAATTTACTATTTACTAGTTTTATTACTTTCTCGTCGTCAATTCCATATAGGCTAATCGCAAAATGACAAGAATAGAACGAAAACTCGGACTTGCGTGAAAATGTAAATTAGCAGTGGTACATCCACCGTTTGCTTTCCTTCGAAGTTACTGCTAGCCGAGCAGCGAAGTGTGCCCTCCAGATGCGAACCATGCACCATAAATGAGTCCATAGTCTTCCTGGTGTTTTCGTGGAATTGAAAAATGGCAGTAAAATTGAGTAAAATTACGGCAGTCTGAAAAAGCTAAAGGGAAGATTACTAGAATTAACCTGTTATTTTACCCGGATAAAAAGTGCGGAAGGTGATTTTCAGTTTGCTTGTACTGTATCACCAATGTTAATTATGCAGAACTACCGCATACCTCACATAACTGTATCAAACGTTTTGAGTCAATTACAACGGGCTAACAAAGAAAATCCGGATTAGCAACCGAATTAATCCGTTTGAATGTTTTGGTAGCCTACGTAATATGCTGTCCCAGCACGAATGCTTAGCATTTTATAAAACGAATACTAAAGCAAGAAAAGAACAGAAGAGCACACGTTATAATTCCAAGACGTTGACAGGCTATAACAAAAAATAGTATACTACGCCACATAACATACAAGTTTGATTTGAAGTTATTATGAAAATAAATTGGTTTGCCGCTGCATATTTTCAAACATGGCGGGTAATGGCGGAAAATTAATACAACACAAATGCTACGAGTACTCGACCAATCAGAAATGTTCAGCGCTGAAAGCTCCACCCAAAAGGTTCCTGTACTTTCGGAAAGTACTACCCCCCGAGCAGGAACGTTTTGGGGGGTAAAACAAAGCCCCCAGAACTAAATTTAGACCCTAGTTCCTGCGGTGGAAACGCACTGAGTTCCTCAAAAGGTTCCTAGTTCCGGGGTATAGTTCCTGCGGTGGAAACGCGGCTTATGTCAAAATGCTGACATGTGGAATTTGCTGCTAGTGACATATGGAAAGATTATTGCCATTAGGCAGATTTTTTTACCTGGAGCAAAGAAATACAAAAAACAAAACAACTCCTCTGAATAGAATACAATGAACAACTGACAGGGTCGCCACTCAAATCAATTTTTTATTTTTCCATTAGTGTTCAGCATTCTATTAATAAATGTATGATTTTTTTCCCCCAAGTATATCGTTGGCCCATGTGGCTAGTTTTGCAAAGGGGAAATACATTTTCACCCATTTCAAAATTACTTCATGTCTACAAAAACACACACTTCACTCTCCACTTCACAATGACCATTGGTAGTGAATTCATTTCCTTTCAACGAGAGGGCAAACCAATTTACCACTATCAGCACACTAATATCACAAGTCTAGATACAATTTTTGTTTGTTAAATTTGGTCAGTTTCCCAACTTTTTCCCCCAACTTTTGATCATTTACAACAAAGCTCCAAGATCCAGTTATTTTCAAGGACCACGGGAACCATGAAATTTCTTGGGATCGACCATAAAGCCCCAGCATCTGCACTGCAGACGGCTCTCACTGGCCGTCATACACACTGAGGCTCGGGCTGCGGGGGGGGGGGGGGGGGGGCCTGGAGTTCCCCAGAGGGGGCCTGGAGCTGCGGGGGGGTGGGGGTGGGGGACTGGAGCTGCGGGGGGGGGGGAGCAGCCTGGAGCTGCAGGGGGGGGGGCAGCCTGGAGCTGCGGTGGGTGGGGTGGGGCCTGGAGCTGCGGGGGGTGGGGTGGGGGCCTGGAGCTGCGGGGGGGGTGGGGGGGGGGCCTGGAGCTGCGGGGGGTGGGGGCTGCCTGGAGCTGCGGGGGGTGGGGTGGGGGCCTGGAGCTGCGGGGGGGGTGGGGGGGGGGCCTGGAGCTGCGGGGGGTGGGGGCTGCCTGGAGCTGCGGGGGGGGGGGGGGGGCGGGGGGGCAGCCTGGAGCTGCGGGGGGTGGGGGGGGGCAGCCTGGAGCTGCGGGGGGTGGGGTGGGGGACGGGAGCTCCGGGCCGTACCTTGAGCGTAGCGCAGGCAGTGTAGTTGACGTTCGGCAGGATCTCCACCGGCTCCTTGAACATCACGCGGAAGGTGTTGGCCGACCCGTCACAGCTGAAGCCCGTGTCGTTCTGGCCCAGGACCGTGTTGCTGTCCGTGTGAATGATCTGCGTGTGGAGGAGCACAGGCCTCAGTGTCACACACACACACACACACACAGCCCTCAGTGACACACACACACACACACACAGCCCTCAGTGACACACACACACACACACACACACACAAACACACACACACACACACACAGACACACACACAGACACACACACAGACACACACACAGGCCTCAGTGACACACTGACACACACACACACAGCCCTCAGTGTCACACACAAACACACACACACAGCCCTCAGTGACACACACACAGACAGGACACACACACACACACACACACAGCCCTCAGTGTCACACACAAACACACACACAGGACACACACACACAGACCCAGCCCTCGGTGACACACACACACACAGGCATCAGTGACACACACACACAGGCATCAGTGACACACACACATACACATACACAGACACACACAGACACAGGCCTCAGTGACACACACACACACACACACAGGAACTGTGCTTCTAAACCAAGAGTGGGCAACCAGGGCTGTATTTGTCTCCTGGTTTTCAAAGCCAACTTCTGCCCTTAATTATTTAACAGGCCAGATCACTTGATCCGACACTGCAGCTCAATTACTTGAGAAGGTAATGAACGGCAGCTAGGAGGTCCTTCCCCGTGTTCCTATATGAAATGTCCTGGGTGGTGTTTCACGAAGCAGTTGGCTGGATAACTGTGCCAAGTAAAACCCGGAAAAACTCTTTTTACTTCAGTCCGTGTTCCAGATTTGGGAGGGTTCCGGGTTTTACTCAGTGCAGTTATCCAGCCAAACTCAGTAAGCTGGTTTTGTGATACAGGGCCCTGATCTACAAGGGGCCTGACCTACGGGTGAGCAGGCGTTTGTGTATACTGCTAATTAGCCCGCTCAGCAACGGCTACTGGTGGCAACAACAACCTGCATATAAACACCAGCCCTCCGGGGGGTGGAAATCTTCGTTCCCCGCTCCAAACTGACAGCACCCGAGGGCACGCACCTGGATGTTGACCTGGTAGTCCGTGGGGCCGTGTATCGACCCATAGAGCCCAAATCCCACCACGAATATCCTCTGATTCACCGAGAAACTAAGAGAGGCAGACAGAGAGGCCGTTAGTAGAGATTTGAAGATAGACCTGGTGCAATTTGAAGAAGACCTGGTGCAATAAAAGCTCCAGTTATAATAGTGGGATTTTACATAAACAGACAAAGAAAACACCAACCATCAAGCCTGTTTTAACCACTTCCTGAAAGGAGAAAAAAAACTCCAATGCTGCCCACTACAGGGGGATTTGGAATTAGTCTAGTGGGGATACTGTTGCTTGCATACGTAGCATTTACATTTAACTCTTTGAAGTTTTTTTAAATGTTTTTTTTTTTCCAGAATTTTACATCAGCATTCCAGAACTCCATTGCTTTCAGTCGCCAGTATTGATTGTGACATCAGCATTAGAATGTTCAGTTAAAAACCATTCTCATCACATATTTGTGATCTTACACCTTAAAGCGTTCACCAATTAGGAGTGCATCTGTTTAGTAGGCTGCCAATCAGAACTGAGCTTGCAGTGCTAGTACCCACACACTGTATCTAACCTCACGCTCTTGTGTTCAGAAAGGCATTCTTTACTTTAATATTATTATTAATACATAAATACAAACATTATTATTTTCCTTGTACATAAAACATACATATCCAGTGTTTATCTTGTGGCTAAATTAACATTTTATGTGCAAGACAAAAGCTGACTGCACAGGGTCACACAGTGCGCAAAATCTTCATATGACTGGCAAGAAGGTGATCTTTACGCAGCTTTCTTCATGTCATGGGTGCGAGAACATGAACAGAGCCTGGTGCACAGGGTCGGTCTATATGTGCGTGCCCGGGTCGCTTTCGACCGGTCCGGTGGGAACGGGTCCGTTTGGACCGGTCCGGCGGGAGCGGGTCAGTTTTGACCGGTCCGGCGGGCGCGGCTCGGTTTTCCACGCGGGTCAGGTTTGCCGGCGGGGGGGGGGCTCACCGGATGCGGTCGCTGGTCCCGCTGTAGCCCCAGCGGCTCTCCACCTGGCCGAAGCGCGTGATGCTGCACTCCTTGCCCCGCAGGCAGCAGCGCGGCCGGTCGATGAACTCCACCCGCGGCTTGGGGTTCACCGTGAAGTGCAGGAACAGGCTCACCACCTCCCGGTCCGTCAGGATGCCAGACTGCGCCGGGACTGCACGAGTAATTCAGACCAGCTCTCTCAAATTCAGCTCAGACTGGGCTAGGCCCACACCATTCAATACAGTTCCATTTGGTTCAATCCTGTTAAATACCGTTCAAACTGAGCTGGGCCTAGATATTCAATACAGCTCAATTTGGTTCCATCTGTTCAAACCCAGCTGGGCCTAGACGTTCAATTTGGTTCAATCTGGTTAAATTCAGTTCACACTGAGCTAGGCCTACATCATTCAATACAGTTCCATTTGGTTCCATCTGGTGAAATTCTGTTCAAACTGAGCCTGGCCTATACATTCAATACAGTTCAATTTGGCTCAATGCAGTTAAATTCAGTTCGATCTGGTTAAATTCAGTTCATTCGGTTAACCTCAATACAGTTCAAATAAGTTTAAATCAAAGCTGGATAAATCAATTACACACTCGATTCCATGCCAATCTGTTCAGACTGAGCCAGGCACACACATCCAACCCAACTGAACTGAGCAAGCAGCGCTGCAGAGACGAGGACATGCCTGCAGCAAACTCCTCAATGGTCATGAGCGGGAAGCGGATGAGCGACAGGGCCTTGCCCAGCACCCGCCGCTTGTTTTCGGGGGTGGGCTGGAGCTGCTGCCTCTGGGTCTCCGCCTCGGCCCAGCGCACCGCCGCGCCGAACAGCCGCACCTCGCGAACGCCCAGAGTGTCGCGCTCCAGCACGGCCACCAGTGTGTCTGAGTGAGTGAGGGAGAGAGAGAGACATACATCGAGAGGGGGAGGGGGAGAGAAAGAGAGAGATACAGAGAGAGATAGAGAGAGACAAACAGGCAGACAAACAGAGAGACAGACAGAAAGAGAGAAAAACAGGGACAGAGAGAGAGAGTGAGAGAGAGGTACATTTGCCTGTGTGGTTAACTGACTGCAGCAAAATATGGAATGTGTGTGTGTGTGTGTGTGTGTGTGTGTGTGTGTGTGTGTGTGTGTGTGAGAGAGAGAGAGAGAGCATGTTTATGTATGCAGTAAGCTTGCGCTCTGGTACCCAGGTCGACGTCAGTGAAGCCCTCGGCAGCGAGCGCATCTGCAGTGTTCTTATCAATGCTCTCCAGGCACAGGCTGGCCAGCTGCGGCTCGTCAAACAGCCGGGCCTAAAAATGTCCAACCGCATCACTGTTACATCACTTCCGTTTGCAGAGAATATTTTTATACAGTGACACTACAGCAATATATTTTCAGTCCACGCAATCATGCAAGAATCCCCCCACCCCCAGTACACACATATTCCATAATGTTATTGACTAAACATCATTCAAAAATAAATCGCAAAACAACAACACAGCATCCCGTCTTTATATTTCCAGCAAAACCGGGAGGGGAACTCAAACTAAAAAAGCTATTTTTAAAGGCGGTAAGAAAGCATCGGTCAATCACACACACGTTTTAGCACGGTAAAGTAGTACACTGTACAGACGGAACGATTTACTGACAGGCTGCCGTATAATCAGAAACACACCTGCCGGAGTCTGTGCCTACCTGCGTGAGTAGCATGAAAGCGTTGTCGGCACGCAAGTTCTTCTTGAGGAATTCCACGCAGTGGGCCTCCAGTGCCGGGACTGCGTACTTCTTCGCCGTGTACAACGTCGTCATCACCGTCTCCGGACCGATCTGCACCTCGTCGGAATACAGGAACCTGCATTTCACGACATGCTTCAGATATTCAGAAAAGAAGTAGCATTCACGACAATCCTGAGATTTTCAGACTGTGGCTCGAGAGCCACGCGGTAGACAGATGTCACGCGTGAAGGACAGTCACCAAAAAGACTGCGCTGCAAAATGTGTTTATAGCGCTTATTAAACAAAACCAAACAAATCATTTATTTTTGCTGACCACCCAAAGGACATCCAAGGACATTATATACCATTGATACCGACGTCTTTAAAGACGTCGTTATCAATCGCCCGTCGGCTAACCTCCTGTCTGCGTGACCTTACTTGAGGAGAGCGAGGAAGGCTGCGGGCTCCACGTCAGGCAGCTCAATCTCCGTAGAGGTGGTGGCCATTCCCCCGTTGAACATGGCATCAAATACGGCACTGCCTACGGCCAGCACAAACCTACAGGGAGGCGTAAAACAAGGGACAGTGGCGCATTCAGCCGTTTACCAACGTCAACCAGGGCGAACTGCAGAAATGTAACGTGTAGGCTATAATGATCCAACAACAGAGCGGATGTTTCATAGCCTACTGGCCATTTGTAACATGTGCAATCGCAGCAAGAAAAAACCTGGATGGAGAACGAGTACTGATGCTGTAGACCTTGGGTGCAGCCATTTAATTGAAGCTATATAAATTACTGCAGCGCAATGCAGTCATTATAATCTAGTGTCCTAGACATAAAGAAACCTGTCTGCTTAAAAAATATTGTTAATATCTAACTAAATCAGCAGTAATACTATACACACCCACTGCATAGTTAATATGTATGCAAAGTCTCCAAATAAATTTAAATACGATGTTTAAGATCCCCAATGGTACATATATTAGCTAACAAAACTCACCTGTGTGCGGGGATCCGCTGTACTCCCATCCCCTTCCCCACTAAAAAATGCACATCGCTGAGCACCTCGTTATTGAATAGAAAGGCGAACCTCTCTTTGACGGTGCTTTTAGTAGCTTGCCAGTTATATACAGGTTCCCTGTAAACCAATACTGCAGCGGATGCCGGGGCAGAAGGAAGCGAGGAGGGCGTCCCGGCCGCCGCCGCTGCTGCTGTGGATGCATTTGGTGTTGTTGTCGCTGTCATGTTTGTCGCAGCGGTTGACATCCTTCCAGCAGCCCTGGCTGCGTTCGTGGCGCCCTCAGCTGCAGACTGCGGGGAAGAGTTCTGCGCGCTCGGCTGCGTCCCTACTGCAACGCCGGCGCCTGCACCGCCGTCCGGGCCTGGCTGGGGATTAGAATGTCCAGCTGCCCCCGGTGCCCCTCCCGTGCCATCCGCTGATCCGTCGTTACTGGCAGCCGAGGAATGAGCGCTGTTGCTCGGTTGAACGTTGCCCAAAGGCCCGGGAGTGGAAAAACCGAGACATGGAGCTCTACCACCACCCTCTCCCGCAGCCATCTTGGATTGAGTGCACAGGAAGGTGCTGTGAAATAAACATACACAGCAGCGCATCGCTCGTATCTCGGACTGGGTGAATACCATCTTCTGGGCAGAAGAATGCTAGACGATATTAGCCTTATAGTTATGGGGGGAGAGACATTTTTCCCCCCGCAAGTAGGCCTATATTTGAATGACTTGTCCTGATAATTTTATTATCAATTAAAAAAAAAAAAAAAAAAACCCAATTGTTTGAAACAGCATTGTTTAAAAAGATACACAATTATTTTCGTTTACAGGCTCACTTCATGTGCCGCAAACAGTTAAATTGTGTGATGGGTTTTAGTTATTTTTGAAAAAGTGTAGGATGTGCACTAGTATTGCAAAACAAAAACAAGAAGAAAGCAATGGTGAAGTTAACCCTGATGTTCTGTATTTGAATTTTGGTGAGAGTGCTAAATGCGAGTAATTAAAGTAATCCTTAATGTTCCCATACGCTGTGGCTTAGGTATAGGTATAGATTCGTTTTATGAGATCTAGGCCAGTTAACTAGCTAGAGTAAGACATCTCCAGCTGTAGAGTACACTAGCCATAACAACATAAGTTAAAAGCTTCAGTATATACTACGGTCAGATGTGCCAGCAAGCGACCTTTATTTATTTTATTTTTTATTACCTGTTCCCAGGCCTGCCTTAGCTCAGGTCAGGTCACACGATTATGGCCCACTTACACTTTTTGACCACCATCCAGTTTCCTGATAAATCCAGTAAGCATCACAAAAAATTGTATATGCATCTGATTCTATTGTGAATAAGGTCTAATAGTTGAACACTGGGCCTATGAATCCATGTGACCACATTCTAATCCATCAGAAATGAAACAGTGGAGTGTCTGCATACAATGTAATATTATGGTATCCTAAACATTGTACGACCCCATCCCCTGCCACACAGAAACATAATGGATGAGCATTGGTCTGAGCATTGCATGTCCAGGCAGAGGTAAGAACACTGTTAAAACCCCAAGATTGGAATTTCTTAAGAAATGAAATATAGATTTCTAAAATGGCAGAAATTAGAAACATTCACTCTATATTTACACTGTAGCTTTCTGCAATGTCCAAAAATGCAACCATAAATATTGTAAAAAGTTTTTTAAAAATATCAAAACGAAAAAATGTACAAAATGAAAGGAAATAAAATATTTACTACAGTTCTGTCAGCAGAACTGAAACCTATTCATCGAGGATGCCTTTCATAAGTGATCAAACCTTTTGGCTCTTCAATAAAGAATAAATATTTGGCTACAGCTAGACATAGTTGCCAACAATGTCTACAATTCAATTGTAATTGTACAAATCTGAAAGACATGTTTGTTGAATATACATTTTTACACTGCTTTTACACAGGCATGTTCAAACTTTTCTACAAAATGAAGTGCCACATAATTTAAAGGTGTAAGCATGGGGATATTTGTTTCTTGTTAGCACCTGTATTTGCAGTGAGAATTTTTGAGGTCATCGTTCACCACCTGTAGTTTTATTTGAAGTAAATGTTACAAGAATCCAAGAATCCCGGCTGCGATTATTTTTATTGTAGGGTAAATCATCCAATTCTATAATGGAACAAATACTGTACTGATTCTTATTTTTTATAAGCTGTCCTTGTCCAGTGTGATTTACAGTATTATTAAATATAATGCCAATTAGTAACTGTATATTTTTCCAAAAGAAAACACTCAACCAGGTAGAGGGGTAGTAAACAATAAGGCCCATTATATTCATTGCGTGTGGTCAAGGCGTATCCTGTAAATTATACGAGCCAATCATCGTTTAAAATATTTTGTAGAGCCAATCACTAGTAAGGGGTGGGGAAATATGCGTTTTCCCGGAGTTTGGTAGAGTGCGTAAAGTATCCAGGAGTTATCGCGGTGAGTCCAACATTATATTTAATGGTTATTCTGTAAAGCAATAAAAATGCAGCAATTCCAATAAAAGCGGCAAAATCGCATATAATTGTCACTTACTGATAACGTTTTTTAAGTTCACCAGTTCATGTATTTCGTCGTCTAAAAGTATGCGGCTGATATTCCTCTTTGTTCTAATGTAACGTTAGTAGTTAGCTAGCTAGTGTTATGTTAGCTTTTTACCTACCAATGTTTTCCAACAAAACTAGGGCTGCGTTAAATTAAGCTACTGTTGGCTAGATTGCTGGCAAACTAGCTAATTGCGAAATTCAGGATAAAAACACTGTGATCGCGAAATGCCGGCTTGAGGATGATTCGTGATTGGATTAATAATAAGCAATTTAACTAGCTAGCCAACATTAGCCAACTCGCAAGAGCTAACGTTAGCTAGCCAAAAAGCTACTGCCATTGCCCCTGCTAGGTAGCCAACAATTATTGCAGTATAATTATGATGACTGTCTGACTTAACGTAGATAATACATGTTACCTCACTTGGCTAAAGTAATTATGCTGTTAAGCAGGAAAGCCAGTATGGCATTGATAATCAAATTAAAGGAAGACTATAATTTACTTAACTGTGATGTACATTGATGGTAACGTCAAGAAGTTAAGACATGTCAAATAGCTATTACCTGGAAATGCGTATACCTCGGAAGTTAAACTTGGTAACTGGAAGTAAGCATATGTGTGTATGTGTCGGGGGACGGGGAGGGCGGTATGTTGGCAGAGGAAGAAAGTAATGAGAACAAATTGCATGTAACTGTTTTTCAGGCAACTTGGCCTGGGCATGTCTCACAACACAAAACAACAGCAGACTGAGTGAGTATGGGCGACAGGGGTGCCAAGTTGCATATTTTATATAGATATCGATATGTTTCTTACTCGTAACTACCAACGAGTTTGTGAGTGATTTTGGTGTTTCTCGGTCCCCTCTTTGACCGCTGGACTCTTCTTAATTTGTCCGCCAGGCCTCCCCGAAGCCCTGCGCCAAATGGAGGGGTGTTTGTCATGCGGGGGGTGAAGCAGGAGCAGAGCGATGCCCCCCTGCCCCGCTCGGCTCACCCGTCAGACTCGACCCGGGAGGAGGCAAGAGGGGGCGGGCGAGCGTGCGTGTGCACGTACACGTAGCGCATGGGGCACTGCATGCTGCTTACCCAATCGGGAGTACTTCTGTCCTGTTTGTCCCTTTGAGCAGTCTACTCGCACATTCCCCATTGGTGTACTCTCCATGGCTGTTTAAAACGAGGCATCTGGGCACCCGTGTTTAAAATTTGAACTTGTTTCGAATTTTTTTTTCTTTATTTTGAACTCGTTCTCTCTTTTCTCTTTATTATTTTTTTTGTGTGTCTCCCGCTACGAGCAGAACGCGGCCTCCCTCTCGGTGCAGCCGGTGAAGAAGCGGGGCTGGCCCAAGGGGAAGAAGAGGAAGAAGGTGCTGCCCAACGGGCCCAAGGCCCCGGTGACGGGCTACGTGCGCTTCCTGAACGAGCGGCGGGAGCAGATCCGCGCCCTGCACCCCGACCTGCCCTTCCCCGAAATCACCAAGAGGCTGGGCGCCGAGTGGAGCCGCCTGGTGCCCCACGACAAGCAGGTGCGACGCCGCCGAAATCAGCAGCGGGCGGTGTTACAAAAAGGAAACGGTGCGGTAGAGAAGTACACTGTCACAAAGTGAATAGTGCAAATGGATAGATTAAATGGTAAATGGACTGCATTCATATAGCGCTTTTATCCAAAGCGCTTTACAATTGATGCCTCTCATTTGCCAGAGCAGTTAGGGATTAGGTGGCTTGCTCAAGGACACTTCGACGCGCCCAGGGCGGGGTTTGAACCGGCAACCCTCCGACTGCCAGACAATCGGTCTTACCTCCTGAGCTATGTCGCCCCATCTGCATTATTGTACTGAGCTCACTGTGGAACTGTAGCATATTTTCGGAGGTCTATGTTTCCATGTAAAAGTCCACTACTGAACGTAAAATCACCCCTAGAGTGGTGGTGAGTGTGGAATGTGGAATCAACCCTAGAGTAGCAATGGTGTGTGGAATGTGGAATCAGCCCTACAGTAGAAATAAGTATGGAATGTGGAATCAGCTCCGGAGTAGCAGTGAGTTTGGAATGTGGAATCAGCCATAGAGTAGCCAGAAGTACGGAATGTGGAATCAGCCTTGGAGTAGCAATGATCACTCCCCTCCCTTTTGGCTCTGCCTGATAATTGTGTGTATTGGTGTGTGGAACAGACAGGGGTTCCAAACCCACAGCAGGCCTTCCCTGTTACATGACTATTTGTGTAGCTCAGAGATCTCATCCTCCAGTCCTGGACGGCCATGGTTGTCTGTAGGCTTTTGTGGTTTCCTTTTAAACAGCAGCCGGTGTTCCCGGTGTAGCCGATTGGTCTTTGCTTGTGTCCGTCAGGGTGTTAGCGGGAGCTACACCTCCCTGCGGTGGTGTTCACGCTCCACCCTGTGTGTTTCTGACTGGGTGCTGTACGTACGCACAGCGGTACATTGGGGGGTGTTAGCAGGAGCTACACCTCCCTGCAGTGGTGTTCAGGCTCCTCCCTGTGTGTTTCTGACTGGGTGCTGTACATACGCACAGCGCTCCATTGGGGTGTGTTAGCAGGAGCTACACCTCTCTGCGGTGGTGTTCAGGCTCCTCCCTGTGTGTTTTTTGACTGGGTGCTGTACGCGCGCGCAGCGCTACCTGGACGAGGCGGAGCGGGAGAAGCAGCAGTACGCGCGGGAGCTGAAGGAGTACCAGCAGAGCGAGGCCTTCCAGATCACCAGCGCCAAGATCCAGGACAAGAAGGTCAAGAGAGGTCAGGACTCCGCGAAAACACGCTACGGCTACGGCTAAGACCTGCTGGCTGTTCTCTTCTCTTTGTCTCTTTTTCTCGTCTCCTCTGACGTTGCGTTATCAATAGGCTACACTTCTTAGCTAACGTGTGTATGTTTTTTTTATTTTTTTCTGGCGTTCGCTGGTGTCTGCCGGCTGATCTGTCCGGCAGTAATGTGTTGTTTCCTAGCCACAGCTGGCTGCTGTTAGGTTGTTTCTCATCGTTGCTTTCTCATCGTTGCGTTCCCAGTGATGTGAGGAAGTTTATTACATGGATGCATGAAGATCGATAAGCACTGACGTTTCAGTGTGCTAAACGTACCAAAAATTCTGAAAGGATTCGACCCGACATAAGATTATTGAAGTGCTCTATGGCATGCTCTCTCTTTTGTCCTGTCATTGTATATTTTGTGGGATTTGGCACCAAGCATGTATTAATAATTTTGCGTTGAGCACATTTCATTTACTATTGATTCTCTCAGGAAGTTGTCATGGCTATAACCTTGTGGTCCTGACAGCTTTGTGGCCAGTTTCTAGGGTTATTCCAGCAACCATCTTTGAAAAAAAAACAACATTAATGACTGTCTTGACGTCTGGTTTATATAACTCTTATGTTAGCTACCCGAAGAAGTGTATATTTGTGAATCACGGACTGGATCTATCTGTTTTTGCAGAAGAGCTTACATCTGTGATTATCAATGCCACTAGCCTTGGACCAGCTGGATATAAGGTAAACCGGCTTATTTATGTTAATTCTGTACTATTCGTAGAGCCTGATTCACAGTCGTAACATTGCAATGCAAGCCACTGATGCATAGGATGTATGAGACTGCAAAGCTGTGGATGTTTGATGTGATGTCACGCGTGATGTCATTGCTTACCTCCCCGCTCTGCACACGTGTCCCTCAGGGCTCGGACCTCTCCAACAGGTTCGACGTGCCCATTTTCACAGAGGAGTTTCTGGACCAGAACAAAGGTGAGACCTGCGGTGCGGTGAGGACTGGGAAGACCTTACTGCGAATCAGAGTCCTTTTGACACACGTCCCGTCATTTTATGTGACTCTGTGCCGTCCTAATGGAAAGAAGCGACCTCCACCATGTCAGTATTAAAACAAAACAAATAAAACATCGACAGTAAGCTATTAATTTGCCCTTGACACTTTTCATGTGACAAGCATCATATCTTAGCCCACAATATAAAACACATCTTCTACTGGAAAGCTTCTACTGTGGTGACCGTGTGCAGAACCGTGCCCGTCCAGCGTTCTCTCCTCCCTCACTGGCCACTCGGCCTGTCACTCCCCCCCCCCCCCCCCTTCCCCGCAGCCCGGGAGGCGGAGCTACGGCGGCTGCGCAAGGCCAACGTGGAGTTCGAGGAGCAGAACGCCGTCCTGCAGAAGCACATCGCCGACATGTACGGCGCCAAGGAGCGCCTGGAGGCGGAGCTCGGGCAGGACGAGCGCCGCACCCAGGCCCTGCACCGCCACCTGCAGGCCATCAAGCACATGCTCGTCAGCAACCTGGCGACCGTCGCCCTGCCAGGTCTGTCCCCCAACAATGCTTTGCACCGCGGGCTCCCTTGTCTGTGTTTGACCGAGCTCATGCTTCCCACTGAAGCCTGTCTCTTTACCACAGTCCCACAGGCCTGTTTGAATTCTCCACCCCAGCACCTTCACATACACGCTCAACTGGCCTGTTTTACACAATGCCACATATATTATTGAAATGACATCACGATGTCTGCGCTTGAAAATGATGCGATAGACAGTCATGTCCCCCTTTTTTTTAAAAATTTTTTTAAAAAGGAACAGTCAGGTGTCAGTAGACTATGAAGCGGCGTATGTGAGCTTCCCCAGCGAGACCCCAGCGCCGCTTACGTCAGCGATGATGTCACAGATGCGCTGGCTCCGCATCAGTGATTTCCCTCACGTTCTAGGACGACTACCGCCTGTCTAGAATCATAAATGCACACCCGCTATCTCCGCTGCATCGTACTGTCCCCCGGGCTTAGTAGGATACCGTAGCCCATATTCACAGCCACAGGGCTTAACCCCCCCCTTCCCACTGTCCACCCCCATATCCACCCCCCCCCCACCCCCCCGGGTCACTCTGCCCCCCGCAGGCACGGGCGAGACCCCCTCCCTGGGCACGCTGGACTCGTACCTGACCCGCATGGGTAGCGTGCTGGAGACCAACCCTCAGGAGCACCGCTCCCTGGTCATCCAGCTGCAGGACATCCTGGCACACCTGGACAGGTAACCCCCCCCCCCTCTGCCAGCGCCGCGCCCGCCTCACCCAGAGAGTCAGGGCCGGGGGGAAACCTCAGTGAGGCCGTACACACCATCACAAACCACGTCCTGGATGGATTCCACAGAGACAGCCGTGTCTCAGCTCAGGGCGCTGGTTCTGAGGTCTGTGTACATGCAGGTTTTCAAATATCTTTGAAAGGTCTTGAAATGTCACCGTTCAGCATTGATTAAATGGCTCTTACTGACTTACAGAGTTGCACAAATAGATATTTGTTGTGCAGTCACGTTCCTGTAATTGTGTGCAGACACTTATCAGTAATTCCGTGATCTCACTTTTTTCTTTTACCTCCTGTCTGTCCGCAGTGAGAAGCTCTGATTGGCCGGGGCAGCAGAGCTGGTTAAGGACTGGCTGTGTCCAGCACACACACACACACACACACACACACACACACAGAGAACCCCATCTCATCACTGCTGCCCATCTGCCTGGCTGCGGAACACTGGCCTTCTCTGTGGGCTCAATCTGTCAGTGCAGCACGCTTTCTGCCACTGAGCAAGAGGAGGGGAATGGCATTCAGACTGTTCTGTGTGTGTGCGTGTGCGCGTGTGTGCGTGTGCGTGTGTGTGCGCGTGTGTGTGCGTGCGTGTGCGTGCGTGCCTGTGTGCGTGCGTGTGTGTGTGTGTGTGCGTGTGATGCAGAGCCAACTTTTGCTGGAAGGATTATTCCAAGTACCCTCCATTCCTCGTTCTGTCTCTCTCTCTCTCTCTCTCACACACACACACACACAGGCACGCACTTTACTAAATCATCATCTCAGTAATTTAAAATCTCGGTGTTAAATTTAAGGTAATTGCTGACTGGAGGGTGTGAGAGTTTACAGAAATAGCTCCCAAAAATACCTCCTGTGGGACCATGGGAAAATTATGTGGTGAGAGAGCTGCGAAATTAAAACAACCGTCGTGGGGTTTTATAGGGTACCTTTTATTAAATCTTCCTCTTTTTTTTTTTGATCTCATGTATGAATTTTTGCTCCTCTTCCTCCCCAATTTAAAGTAGCTTATCGAAGGAAATTTGAAGGGGGATTGTATGATAAAAGAAAAATGCACAACAAGTAGTGTGGTGCATTTTGTGGGAATAACTATTTGTAAAATGGGTTCACGGTGGTCAAGGGTCTTAGGAGTGGGTTAAGGTGTTTCATTGGTGTTTAAGCAATTTGCATGCATTCGAATGTGAAAATATTAAATACAAATGTGCAAATATAACAGTAAAACCACTGGCCTGTTTTTCTTGCATGTTTCAAAAGGGGGAAAATGTGTCTCTGCTCAATGAATTTTCATTAGAATGATGCATGCCAGCCGGATATTAAACCAGACCTTACCCATTATGGAACTGTCATGATTAATATAATGTTTATCTAGAAGGCTGAAATTCTGACCATACTTTGATCGTGGCATTTTGATACCATTTCACGAGTATTTTTTTTTAAATTATTTGTGGGCGGACACTTTGAATTCATATTCAACGCAATCAACAAGCCCATGATTAATTGTGCATTAAGGAACATAATTTTAACATTGAACGCGTTCTCGGTTTGAAATGGTAGACCAACACGTTGAGGTATAGTTACCACAAGAGGGGGGTATTGTTCCAACTTGCGCTCAGGGACCTGTGCAATATGACAATGGCTTAATATGGCCACAAAACTGATCACGTGCCGTTACTGCTTCCCGAGATACCGACGCATGCACAATCACAAGACATTCTGCAAAGAAAGATTCAGAGCCACTTTACTGGCCTAGAATACCTCGAGACCTACAGTGGCCTGGCCCACTGTGTGTGTCATAGTTGGGGGCATATGTAGGATGCAATTAGGTTTCCAAGACAACAGTACAGGGACAAGAACAATTAATGCCTTATAGGCTAAAAGCTAAAGTGGGACACTGAAATTGGTGGTTGTTTCAATGATTAAGACCTTTTTTTAAAAATAAATACAAAAAGTTGGCATCTAAAGACCCTTTCACTCTCGTTGTTGTCAGATCTGGCTGCTGCAATTAAGAGAAACCCTCAATTGTAGAGGCATTAGTATCTGTAGTTCTCGGGATTGTTTTCATTTAACATTGTAAACCAAAAATTCTGACCGTTTTCCATTCTTTTTACGTGAAGTTTTGCAGGCTCCTGGTCTAATTTCTCTTGCGTTTGCGTTTTTCTTTGCTTTCATGGCAAATCAGTCATTAGGCTGCTGCAGCAGCATGAAACCGACTTTGTAGGCTAGATTGTAACCGTTTAATCGTTAGTAGGCAACTGGCTTTTATTCATTCCATGACTTCTGAGCTAGGCTTCTACTATGCTAGCTAAACGGAAGGATTTCCCCTAAAGCGTGAATTGTAGCCTTCTAGGCCTACCAACAGGCCTATGATAGCCTATTGCAGGCTATTTAACCTATGTCTAATTTCATTTTTATGCGTCGTTGGTATTGCCTGAAACTACTGTCATTAAAAACTACCATATAAATATTTTTGTCAGAATTAGTGCCTCCTTATTCTGAAACGTGACCAGAACGTTTTGTCTTTTTACTTTTATTCCGTCATCTTCCAGGTGTATGGCTGGACACCAAGGTGATTAAATGTAACGTCATACCATTATCCTAGCACTGGACGTACAAGTTCAGACAGTCTGATAATCTAAGAAAAAAATTTGTATGGATCGAGGGAGTTAAAAAATAAATAAATAAATAAAGACGTGGAAGGAGAGGCGTGAGTATGGTCAGGTGTCTCGAGCCTCATGCTACTCATCAGCGTGGCGTGACGTCACATCAGTAACTGTCCTCAGCAGCGGTGCTGAACAAGATGGCTGTACGTCGGGCGGAGAGCTGAGGCGAGGCTGCATAAAAGAGCCCGAAACAGATCGAGAAGCAGTCAGCGAGACCCATAAGGGTAGATACCTTGTAGTGTAAACTGACCGTATACATTTTTTAAAAAATCAAATGCGTTTTGTGTAATGAAAACAGAAGTGGTGAAAAATATCGCACGCCTTCAACAAATCACTACAAATTTCTACTCCTGATTGAAGCGGGGAACCGGGAGGACACAGCTGGCAGCCCTCATAGTCCTAATATAAGAGATGTCACTGCTCTGTGTTGGAGGTAAGTAGAAACAAATGCGCGTTGGCAAGATTGGAGGGGTAAAGAAGTAAAGAAAATGACATTCACGCTTTGACAGGAACCAAGCAGATCGTTCATCATTCAGACGCTGGTGAAAGTGTGTTTTCATTCATGTAGCCTATTCAGTTCTAAGTATGTCAGCTTAAATGGCAAATATTGTCGACAACGGTTGAAATATAGCCAACGAGTGATTTTATGTTCAAAATTTTTTTATCGTCTGGGTATAAAACAATAGCGAGGAATTGTTGGCAAAACTACCAGTGCTCATACATGTGCTGTGTAGGAACTGTAAGATTTCGTCATGCATCAATGGTTTTCTATAGCTAATGCCTCTTGAAATGTAAATTTACAGTTCTCTGTCCTTAACTTAGCTACTCAAGGCGAGCGAGCGCTAGGAATGCATTTTCTTTTTATATATGCATATAAACACCGATTAAGACCGATTTAATCATATTACTGATATTAATAATAACAATAAATCAAACAGTAGCTGTTTACTATTTTTCCAGACTAGACCATATAGTCCACATAGCTGTCTAAGGAAGCTAGGTAGAAGGCTTGGTCACCCACCAACGGTGTCACTGAAGGAAACTAAAATCATTTCATCAGAACTGAGGTTCTGACATAAATCGTGTCAGCCGACACCATCCGATCATTCCTTTCCTGTAGTATGGGGTAGAGGACGCGCGGGGTGCTTGCGTGGGGTGAACTCGGTTCTCTCCCCGGCGCTTCGTTCCAGGGGTGTCGCTGGGTTGATCACCATATATTATCATTTTTTGCGCCGTAAGTCGTTCTGACAATTAAGATATAATCAATCTGGGATAGTTTTGTATTGGCGTTACCAAAATTATTTGACGAACACACCTACTTGCATTAAATTGTTAATTGATTGTGATCGGTTAAATATAGCTTGTTTCTTTTCTATTACATGTGTGTTCAGCTGAAGCTGTCAAATTGTGACGATTCTGATAAGTCGTCGCTTTATATGCGGTTCCACGCTGCAAAAGTACCGTTATAAATGTAAAAAAAAATAAAGAGGTATTGAGTCACCTTACAGGACATCGTGTTATCATTATTATTTGGCGAGCACGCTGTAGGCTGCTTCCTTATGTAGCCTAAACTACATGCAAGTTTCAGCTTCAGCGGTGTGACAGCGATAAGCGTCTGTGATTTTAACATTCCTTTCAAAGAGAAAAAAGCCCATTCGGCAGTCATGTTCCCCTCTCATAAATCAAAGGATACTGTTGTTTTAAAAAATAAAAAATAAAATTTTCTACCGTACACGTGCGTGTGAGTGAATCTCATCCAACCTCATCTCATTTGGGTGTGGTTGAAGCATTTGCACGAGTTTTAGAGACTGCAAGTCGGCATCCTGGAATCTGTGCGTTTGTGTAGTGTGTCGCTAGCAGTGCGTTTGCGCGTCGGGGCGTTTTAGACGCGTGCCGTTATTCAGATGCTGTATGTGCAAATGGAGATTCCGCAGGAGATCGCAGAAGAGCAGTTGTTCATTTGCAGAGTAGCGTCCCTGGGATTGTATTCATTCACACGCCCAACTCGCACTTTCAGCCACAGCATGTCAATCACCGCCTAGCAGAGGAAAAAGAAAGAAAAAAAAGCAGGAAAAGCACCGCCAACCACACGCGCACAACCAACAGTGGGTGTGTGGGTGTGTGTCAGGACCGGTGGGTCCTTGGCAGTAATGTGTGTTAAGCTAAGTGCCTGCTCAGATGTCAGGTGCTTGATGGTATTTTGAGTGATGGCCAAAGATTATCCTGGTATGAAATTAATTCAGTTTATTTTTTCGTTCATCTGTGGGCGTTAATTTGCTCCGTCGTTTTTTGTCAGTTATGTTTGATTTTGTGAATTTGCTCCCAGTACATTGGTAGACGTGCGTGTCTTATAAATTAAAATTGCCGTTCCGTTTCAATAGTGGGTTTGCTGGTGTTCTCGCATTATGGGTGGGAGTGTCAGCTGAGCGGGCATCGATCTTCTGACTCCGTCTTCGCCAAGACTTTAAAATGGCCCTCGCCATGATGTCGCTCATAATGAAAGAGACTGAAGCGGTTACGACCATCTGGGTTGACACACTTTCAGATCGATGGCGCTGTACAAAAAAAATCTGCTTCAGGACTCCCACACGAAGGCCTGACCCCGTGAGCTGTCATTTTTTTCTGTTGGGTGCGTCGTCTTGAGTCACCCCTGCCTGAAACTGGCTTTAGTTTAAGATTGCTGATTTAGCTTCCTATGTCGGCTTGCAGCTTGGAGGCTTGACGACAGCATGGTGCACTGGTGTCACGACTACTCCCAAAACCGGAATGGTTGCAGGTTCTCCATTCCAAGGTGTTTTCGTGTAATTAGTGAATGAGTTCTTACTTGTGTATTCATAAAGCTTGACTGTTGACCTTAATAACCCCCTGGAAATTTTCTGTAGCATTGTCAAGTTGCGCGAGGGATCTTCGGCAAGTAAAATATAGTTTTGATGATTTTTGCACACATTTTAACACCTTCATGAACCTCACTGGACAGTCAAACTTGATAACTAGAAGACCTGTCACAAGAAATACCTAAATTGTAGTTTCAGTGGGTATATTATACCTTAAAGTGCATGGAACACTTTAAGTTAGTGTTTTATGAATGCTTTTTAACTGGCCTGACCTTTTATACTGAAATAAGAAATGTTATTATTGTTATTGTTATTACTTGTCTTGTTCCTTGCTTGTCTTTTTTCATAGGTTTTCTTTTATACAGACTGTTTTATTACAATGCCTGATTAATGATTTCAGACTTTGATTATGACTATGATTTCAATCAAAGCTTTCTGGCTGTCTGTGGACTGAGCAATACAGTTTCAGTTTCATTAAGGGTTCGTAAGAGTTGATTTACTAATATTTACTAATATTGATTATTCTTTCTCTTTGGGAAACACATAAGCATTTTGTGTCATGAGTTTAAAAGCAAAAAAAAATGGATAGTTTACATTTGCAATGTCGGACATCATAAACTGTTTTCATTTTGCAATTCCTTTAGATCATATAACTTCAGATGGAATTGCTCCTCTGAGTCTGGCCAACTGAATTCATATGAATCTTAGATTCACACTTGAATAATCAGTCTAATTCTTCGCAAGGCTTTTTTTTCCCCCCTGCAAACTAATGAGGCTGCTAAAGACCGTGAAGGCCTCGAACCTCCAGGAGGACAGGTTGTCAGGCGTTAGACGTTCTTCAGTGTGCTAGCCTTGGAGCTGCTCTTCAGCAGAAGAAGAGGCCCGCGCTCCTGTATGAGCGGTTAAATAATTAGCACGAGCGCGCAGGCTCCTTCACCAAGGTTGGCGGTGCATTTGTTTTGCCCATTTTCTGCGGTTTTAAATCGAACGGCGTGCCGCCTGAACGTTATCCCAGAGCGGAGTGAGTTTCCCCTTTGCACTCCCCCCCCCCCCCCTCCTCATGCCCGCTGTCACGCTGAGGCGGTTATTTTTAGTGGCGGGAAGAAAGAACGCAGCGGCGCTCGGGCTGCGCCTTCGCCCGGCTGCACAGAGAGAGAGAGAGATTAATGGAGCGAGAGAGGAAGAGGGGAAGGAGAGCACGTGCGCCCGCGCCACATGGCAGGAAGAGAGAGAGAGAGAGAGAGCGAGAGAGTGAGAAAGAGAGAGAGAGGAGATCCAGGCGAGGAGGGAGGGAGGGAGGGAGGGACAGAAGGATGGAGAGAACTCGCGGAGCTGTGGAGGAATCGGCGTCTTTCTGAATCCCCTCGGCGAGCAGCTCTCTCTCTCTCTCCTCAGCATCGCTTCGGGGTAAGGAGGCGGCGACAGCAGAGATTCGCCGCCTCTTTGGTCGCTTGTCCTTGCTGCGCTGCCGTCCGTCGAATTCCCCCCCACCCCACCCCACCCCACGGGAAACGATGCTGGATGCTCCGGATTGAATGGCGGTATTGTTGTGAGTGGACACTCCGCTGGGGTGCGGCATCTATTCTGGCCCCGCCTCCTGCGTCAGAGCGTAAACATCCATAGGTGTCAACGGCTGAAGTAGAGACTGTCTGGCTGTGCCCGTGCGGCCTGCCCTGACCCTGACCCCTCACCCCTGACCCCTTGACCCCTTGACTTACTTTCCTCTCCACCAGTGATTCCGTATAGAGACGGAGTCATGTACCTCTTTGTGTTTAAAAAAAAAAAAAAAAAAGAATACATTACATGCAACATTAAAGAGCACCAAGGTCCTTCTCTTTTTTAAAAGCGATTTCTTGACTCACTGTGGCCATTGAAGGTACTATTAAGAGGGGTTCCCCATTGTGAAAGCCTTGTAATGATCCCTGAGTCACTCGAGCCATGTAATCATCCCTCAAACCAAATGGCTAAATAAATCCATTCCCCTTCCTGCATTTGATGCTGGGAGAGGGAAATGGCCCAAAAGGGAAGCCAGCCGTGCATCACCTGTGATGTGAGTCTCGCTCATTTAGTTCATTTAGGTGAGTCAGCAGCATCAAGTGCATTCAGACCCACTTAAAAAAAAAATACAATGGGAATTCAATTATTTGCCGTGATTTTGTTCAAGCTTCCTGCTGAAGGGTTTTCATTTTCATAATGACTACATTTTGCTCGGTCAGAAAATGGAAAATGGTGAATGAAGGCCTCTGGGATACGTGGTCCTCCAAAGATGGATTGGGTCCTGAGGCCTCATCAGCACCCAGCTGATCACTCCATGCCCGGCAGGGGTGTGTGCGTGTGCGTGCGTGTGGGGGTGGGGGTGTGTGTGCGTGTGTGTGGGGGGTGTGGGGGGGGGTTGGGGTTGTGGAGACTCTCTCCCCCCTAGCAGCAAGGTGGCTCAGGCTGTGGGAGGGAGGGGCCGCTCGAGGAACATTTAGCAGACTCATGGATTTTAAATGTGTCCCTTTCCTTTTTTTTTTTTTGAAACCGGCAGCTTTGGAGGCGGGGGCCCGGGCGTGGCGTCTGCAGGGGATTAAGGGGAGGGGGTTGGAATATGAGTGCTCTCTAAATGTGGGCCTGCTTGCCTTCCGCAGGCTTGGGGATTAATTATGAATGGCCAACTGACGTAAGTCAGGCTAAAAAAAAAAAAGAAAGTGGCACAGTTGGAGGATGTTTTTTAAGAGATCCCCACTGCATTGAAAAAACAGCCAGTCTTTTTTTTCCCCCCCTCTCTCCCTCCTTCCATCTTCTCACAGTGTATTTCCCTTGACAGCTTGCTGTTTTTCTTTATTTTTGCGTGCTGAGCTGTACAGAGAGCTGACCTTTGCCCTTTGAACTGCCCTGACCTCAGCCAATGGCAGAGGACCCCGGTAGCAGATCTTGACGTCTGCTAGCAGACCTGCGGCACATTTTTAAAAAACCGGCTAAATTTTCCATTGAAGACGTGCGATGGGAAAAGCAGGTCATGTGACCTTGTAGGTGCCTCTTTACGCAAGTCTTACACACGATGCGTGAGACTCAAAGGTTCTAGAACCCTCGGAAGCCAGAATCCAGCTTGGCAGTTGAAGACTGAATTGCGCACACACAAGGTACCGGAACCGTTTCCTGAATGTTCAGAGTGGACAGACTTATGGATCGAAAGCAGATATGAGTCCAGAGGTCAAACACACTCTGAAATAAGAGATGAAATATTGACAAATACAGAGGCGAGGTTCTTGGTCCAGGAAACTGGCGTGTGTGTAGTTCTTCTGTGCTTTCTGCTTATTAGGTTGGGGAATTTGGGGTTTTTGTAAGATTGGCAGGTCGATTATTCAGTGGCTCAGGATCAAAGTGGAAGCTGTTTAGACCGGTAGACGTTTCAGAATAACTGCAATGCATGGTGAAAAATTTAAAAAAAGAGACTGAAGAGACTGGCAGCAATGTTTCCCGGGAAAAAAAACATTTAATGAAGGAAAAAAACTGTACAAATATGGCCGTTGATGTTACTGCTGTTAATCTGCATGACTTTGACAGTGTTTTGAAAAAGAAAAAAAAAACCAGTGAAATCCTATTAATTTGTGAGTTGTGCTGTCTAAAATGACTGGGTCCGTCCTCATTAGCCAAGGCTTGCGTATCGCTAGTCAATCGTGTTTGTGTGGCCTGCGATTAACAGTTCCTTTGGTCATCGGAGAGGTGGGCCTGCGGTTTCTTTGTCGCTGTGGCACAGCGTACACCAGAGCTGCACCGTTGCTGTTGTGGAGTTGTAACACCTGAAATATGAGCCTTTAGAACACTAAAAGCCTGACTGATCTGTGATTCCCTGTACCGCTGACACAGCAGATTCACTACTGGGCGCTCATTGATAGTTGTACTCATGATATTTTCTCTCTCCCTCTTTCCTTCTCCCTCCCCCCCCTCTCTCTGTCGATCTCTCTCTCTCTCCCTCTCTCCCCCCCCACCCCCCCATTCATCTATTTACAGTTAAAAAAGCCAAGCTTGATGGACCTCAAGGTGAGTCACTGATAGTAAAAGGAACCAGTGAGCATATTTGATACAGGGTTGCAGGTTTAAATCCCTGGTGCACACCAAGGTTGTAATCATGAGAAACATGCTTAATCTGAATTGTTTCGGTAAATATCCAGCCGTATAAATGGACAGCATTTTAAAATGTAAGGAGTGTAGTGTAGTCATGTCCGGATGTATACTGTACAGCAAAATGTCCAGTGTTAATTCTTCTCTAAGTACATATCAGACCTGGGTCAAATATGTATTTGTGTTGGATTCAAATACTTTTCTACACCTTTACTGATCTTGTCTGGTGTATTGGAACCAATAAAATACTCTCAAAAAGTGCAGACCCTACCTTCTGGTCATATTGGCAGGCTCAGTTACACCAGGCAAGATCAATAGAGCACAGAGAGTATTTGAATCCAAAACAATTGCATATTTTACCCAGGTCTGGTACATATGAGTCCAATCGGTGCCTCATGTAATCTGTAAGAGCTGTTTTAACGCTGGAAATTTTTGCTGCGTGCTAAGCTTACACGCAGCAATGTGAGCCGGCGTGTTGTCTGGCAGGAAGGCGCAGAGACGTGTCCTGACTTATGTCCTCCTCCCTCACAGAGAAGTTCAACACCTACGTGTCGCTGAAGGTGCAGAATGTGAAGAGCACCACCATCGCCGTCCGCGGCAGCCAGCCCTGCTGGGAGCAGGACTTCATGTTGTGAGTCTCGTCCTCTTCCTCCTCCTCCCCCTCCCCCCCCGCCCCTCCTCCTCCTCCTCCTCCTCCTCCTCCTCTCTTGCTTCCGGGCACTCGGGGAGCCACAATCTGCTCTCTCTTTCTCTCTTCCTCTCTCTCTCTCCTCTCTCCCCTCTCTCTCTCTCTCCTCTCTCCCTCTCTCTCTCTCTCTCTCTCTCTCCTCTCTCTCTCTCTCTCCTCTCCTCTCTCTCTCTCTCTCTCTCTCTCTCTCTCTCTCTCTCTCTCTCTCTCTCTCTCTCTCTCTCCCTCTCTCTCTCTCTCCTCCACGGCGGAAAGTGTGTCATCTACAGCCAGATGCTGTGTGCGTTGACTCACTTCGTTCGCTCCTGAGACCCGGTCTTATGCTTGTGCTTATGCTAGCAGGAGTGGGAAAAATAGTAAAAATGCAAATCGAGGTGACCTTCGACCTAGCCTGATGCGATTGTGTTTCATTTGACCATTCGTTGTCCCGGCTATTGAGTGGGCGTGGCTTCCCTGGTGATGTGAAATGCCATCACTGGAACAGCCATTTTCCTCAACGGAGGACTGATTTCTCAAAGATGCTTTTTTTAAAAAAAAAAAAATGATATTATTGGCTGACAGATCAAGTTGCCATCAAAAAGTCACTTTAAGACGAAATCCCCACTGACTGTGAGGATTAACTACAAAGTTACAATCCCCATGATTCCACAGAGCTGATAAACATACCTATTTGAGCACTTTGATTTAAGTAGTTTGGATGGCCAGGGCACCTGTATTCACTGCTGGTGTCTGGGGGAACTTCAGAAGAGTCGTGCTGCGATGTTCTTTAACGAGACATTTTGCATCATGTGTCAGAGATGTATGTTCCATGGCTGAGCTGTGGTTCTTTTGCATAATACATTCAGTTAACCAAACACCACCAGGTCTCACCCATCTTACGTACACACCGATTCTCAATCCCACGGGAATCTGAATCTTTTCCAATCGACATCCCCTTATTCAAAACTGTTGTGTGAAATATCAGAAATATCTTTGTACCTGTGCATTTGAAAGGACTCAATGGTGAAAGAATCAATATCCGTACAATATAAATGATAATTCTAAAAATGTATTTTTTTTTAATTATTTATTTATAATTTGTAATTTTTTTATTAAAATTTTTTTCCTTCATTTTCTAGAGTGACCCCCCCCCCACTTCATTTTGAGTTGAGATACTTCTCTTTCATCCCTCTGTAGTACTTTACCTCCTCCTCTACCTTTCCTTTAGCTGTTAGAAGCAGAACAACTGCTAGATGGCGGTGAGATCCGATGTCCTGTCTGAGAGAGAGAGAGAGAGAGAGAGAGAGAGAGAGAGAGAGAGAGAGAGAGAGAGAGAGAGAGAGAGAGGGAGAGAGAGAGCGAGAGTGATGTGTTTTCTCTTCAGACCAGAGGCTATTATTAGGGCTCGATTCACGCTGGGGTTGTGTGCCAGCAGAGCCGGTCTTCCAGGGGGTTATTAGAGATGCCCCGAGCGTAGACTGAATTGACCCGGTCACCCGCTTCAGTGCGATCTGTTTCCTCTTTTTACTTCTTCCCCGGTTTTATTTAGGCATGTCCTTCCTCCCTTTGCCCCCCCCCCCCCCCAAACGCACACTGAAAGTGAACTCTCCTGTCCCCTTCAGATGACTCTGTAGGTCTGGTCTCTTTGAGTCAGTCTTGGCAAAGGCAGACTCATTTTTCACCACGGTCATCGGATTAAAACCCAACCCTCACAGGACTTTTATTACGCACCAGCCTGAGATGGGATGGTACCCCACGTCTGGGCGATCGTGCACCACCACCCATCCCATCCCAACCCACTCCCCGATTCCCCCCAAACACCCCCACCCCTCCTCTCCCGAGTCTGTCCGGAAGTCTGACTTGCTGTCCTGTGTGTGCAGTGAGATCAGCAGGCTGGACACTGGGCCTGACGGTGGAGGTGTGGAATAGTCTGACTTGCTCTCCTGTGTGTGCAGTGAGATCAGCAGGCTGGACACTGGGCCTGACGGTGGAGGTGTGGAATAGTCTGACTTGCTCTCCTGTGTGTGCAGTGAGATCAGCAGGCTGGACCTGGGCCTGACGGTGGAGGTGTGGAATAGTCTGACTTGCTCTCCTGTGTGTGCAGTGAGATCAGCAGGCTGGACCTGGGCCTGACGGTGGAGGTGTGGAATAAAGGGCTGATCTGGGACACCATGGTGGGCACCGTCTGGATCCCGCTGCAGAACATTCGCCAGTCCAACGAGGTACGGTACGACTGGGCGGCAGCGTAGCGTAATGGGTAAAGGAACTGGTCTTGCAACCGAAAGGTCGCAGGTTCGATTCCCCGGTAGGACACTTCTGCTGTACCCTTGAGCAAGATTGCTTCAATATATATCATGATGTATAAATGAATGCAGTGTAAGTGCTACGCAAAGAAAAAGCTCTGGATAAGAACGTCTGCTGAATGCCTGTAATGAAATTACTGACACGTGCCCCGCCTTCACCTGTCAGAAGGAGCATCTGCGTTTGTGTGTGTTTGTGTACACCTCGTCGGTCGGGTGTTTCGCGAAGCAGGATTACCGCGTTAGCTGGATGACTGTGCCGGGGAAAACCTGGAGCGGCTCGTTTTACCGCAGTCCATGTTCCGGATTTGGGAGGGTTCCGTGTTTTACTCAGTGCAGTTATCCAGTTAACTCAGTAATCCCGCTTCATGAAACAGGGCCCTTATCAGGCACGATGATGTATACTTTTATTCCGCAAACAAACAAACAAACAAAAAGCCATTTGAATATATATATATATAGCTGAACCCATGTAATTTTTATTGGCTGAAAAGCTATTGAATTCTTATATCAACCGTGATCTTTTGCTTCTGTAAATGTTGGTTGATTCCAGCCACCTGCCGTGTGATTATGTCATCACAAAAAGAGTGAAAAGCCGGATTGTCAGGCCTCTGAGCCAATCAGCAGCAATGTGCGTCTCCTTCCTGTCCAATAGGAAGGGCCGGGGCAGTGGCTGACCCTCGACTCCCAGGTGATCATGGCGGAGAATGAAATCTGCGGCACCAAAGATCCCACCTTCCACCGGGTGCTTCTGGACACGCGGTTTGAGCTTCCTCTCGGTAAGACACGAGGGTCGACACAAACGTTTTTTTTGCTGGCAGTTTTTTTTTTTCCAGTAATGATCTCCTGTGTATATTCAGATTTTATTCGCATTTTTTTTTGGCAGAGCTTTCTGTTCCATGATCTACTTCAGCATATTTTATGCATGTCTCCAGCATTTCAAGGAGGGTGGGTGTGCTTCAAACCTGAAAACTAGCCCCCCCCCCCCCCACCTTGGCTAAGTCTCTGTCATCAGCAGGACTTATATATTTGAAACGTTGACTTATCATAACTGTTGACCTCCACCTGAATCTGAGCTGCCCAGAAGCACCCGAAGCTAACCGCTGCAGCCGCACGGCAGGCCTAGGCAGCCCCGTGGCTGAGCGGCGGCTATGCGCTCGCGGCTACGTCCGCGCGCCGAACGCTCACCGGCCGCGGCCTGTTTACCGCTGCAGATATCCCCGAGGAGGAGGCGCGCTACTGGGCGAAGAAACTGGAGCAGCTGAACGCCATGAGGGACCAGGACGTAAGCCGGCTTTCCCCCCGATTCGGCGTGGTTTTCTCCCCCGCTTACGTTTATGAATGTAGTAGCTCCCAGCAGCGGAGATCGGAACACGAACCGTAGCATGCTACCAAAAAAAAAAAAACGTAAAATAGTTCACAGACGCGTTTCCCGGGTTGAAGAGAAGCAGCGGGGGCTGTTTGCCCGGAGGTTTTTCCCTCTTTTATCAGTCCGACGGCGCGAGATTAGGAAACGTCGACCCGGCGACAGCGCGCGGAGCTGTGAATCGAGAGCCGGCACCTCAGGCTGCTAACCGGTCAGCTGTAGGGTTGCCAGATAGGGCTGCCAGATGCCTGGTTTTTTGGACCAGAATATCCGGTTTTTAAATTTGGCTGCTAGCTTGTAAGGAATTCCATGTTCCATCTCCGCTGTTACACTTTTTTTTTCCCCCGTGATCAGTTCTGACAACGCCCAGTCCTTCCCTCATATGGTTGTCCAGTTTGACAAATTGTAAATCTGGCGACCCTTGCCGGCTGCCTCGATGATTGATTGGCAGGCGTGTCTGACATCATTTTCCTCCGTGCTTTTCCAGTACACCTACCAGGAGGAGCAGGAGAGGCCACTTCCTGTCCCGGCATCCCAGTGCTGTGAGTATTGGAGCGGGGGGGTCCCTGCCTCCTTACCCCCCCCCCCCCCCGCCCCTGCCCCTGCCCCAGTGAACCTGTCCCCCTAATTCCCCCCACCATCCCACCCTCCGCCCAGTGACCCCTGCTAGGCTCACCTCCTCCTCCTTCTCCTCCTCCTCCTCCTGCCTCCATGTGAGGAGCAGCAGAGGAGGAAGATAAACGGAGGGGAGTGAGAGACAGACGCCGTCCGCCCTGCGCCTGATTTATTGACGTGCGATGTAAGACGTGCGTTGACTTGCGTCTCGCCTACGGATGTGTCTGCCGGGGGGGGGGGGGGGATTAGGGGGACATGGGGGCGATGGTGGGGGGGGGGGGTTGGGGGCTGTTCGGGGCGTGTGGTGAGTCACTGAGTGGATGCCGGTTATTGCTGTGCATGACCCTCGCAGTGTAAATCACCACCGCCTGAACCCTCCCTGCCAGGCGGTGTTCAGGGGTGTATATCAGCTGTCACTGCGGCGAGAACTCACGCAGGAAGCGAAGTTAGCCGCCGCACAGAGGGATTGTTTTATTCACGGAAATTGGGGGGGGGGAAGGGGGGAGGGGGGGTGGGGGGGGTGATGCCGGCACATTTCCACAGAAATGCCAGTTTTTCCGTTTTTTTTTTTTGTTTTTTTTTTTTGGGCCCCGAATCTGGTCAAGTCTCAAAACCTGAGAGCTGTCCTTTCTTGCAGGTAATTGGAGTCTATGGGGAGACCAGCAAAGTGAGTTCCCCACTTCTGTTCTTGCATATTTTAATGTTTCGGTCCAGACGCGCTTCTCACATATTTTTCTTATTTGGGTTATTTGATGCTTTTTTTTTCTTTAAATATATTTATTATTTATTTATTTTTTTAGAGCGACCCCAGTTCTCAGAAACAAATGACACGAGCACCATAGTAACCATTTTTGCCGTTATAAAAGAAACACTTTATCCTCAAAAAAAAATAGTTCCCGGCGATGTACGGCACTGTGTAATTAATGGCGGGGACGATGGTTTGTGGGTTGTGTGTGACCACGCGCTGAAGATTATGAGACAGCCACCTCTGCATCTTTTCCACATGAGCCCATTCGTTTCTTGATGGTAAGCACAAGAAATATTAGAAAATCAAATATGAACATTTTCAAAATTGCAGCATGGCGCATTTTATAAAACACTGGCACAGCACATAACCTTGCCATAGCTAGAATTCATTTTCAGTTATATGGAACCATAACGGATTGCTATTAAATGATGAAATAAAGTATTACTTCAATTCGCAATATGCTGCCTGAAATTTTATGCTGAAACTTAAATTTTACACAAGTGTGTCTTTTTATGGCAAATATGGTTCTCTTTTATAATTTGCACAACCTGTGCCTTTTTTCCTTGGGGGTGTCTTATGGGATAACCCTTAATTCTACAGACTATTTGTTCAGAATTAGTCTCTCTGAGATAGAACTTCAATGAAGGGAAGGATAGGCACAAGGTACTCTCCCTTGACTTTCTTAGCACTTCAGAGTGTCCACAGTATTCCTGGCGTCACCAGTGGCTGAAGACTGACATTCTTAAATGGATAGCTCATTTTCATGGGGGTTTTAAAAAATGTTTTTTCAGTTTTTGTCTCAGTTTTTGATTGGTCCAGACAATTAAAAAAAAAAACATATTTATAAGTAGTGACCTTCTGGCTTTACAATGGCAGGTATAGTGCATTCTGGGCTTGTCTAAAGCAAAAAAAAAAAAACACTTCAGGTAACTCCAAGGCAACTTCTACAGCGGCCATATATTTCCAGGGTCTGTACAGATGAGCTGATTAATAGTTTAATAATTTATAAACATTAAACTGACGATAGGAAATCGGGCCATAAGAGTGAGAATGAAGGTCAGGAATACTGTGGATTAGCCCTGCCATGCTCTGTCCCGCCCACCACTCCCCAGCGAGATCCCCTCATCCTATCACATGAAAGGCTCAGCCCGGGGTGGGCGTGGCTTAACTGAAGCCACACCCACCGCTCCCGAGAGATTTCCTCATCCTATCACATGAAAGGCTCAGCCTGGGGTGGGCGTGGCTTGACTCTGCCGGTGGAGGTGGGTGTGGCTTGACTCTGCCGGGGGAGGTGGGTGTGGCTTAACTCTGCCTGGCTTGGTGGGCGTGGCTTAACTCTGGTCCCTACCCCCTCCCCCGGCCCAGACGACGACCCGGACAGCGCGGTCGACGACAGGGACAGCGACTACCGCAGCGAGACCAGCAACAGCATCCCGCCCCCCTACTACACCACCTCCCAGCCCAACGCCTCCGTGCACCAGTATCCCATGAGGCACCACCATGGCTCCCGCGGCAACTACAACGACACGCCAGGCAGCGATGTGGACTACGACCCCCAGAGGACCATGAGGTAACTCCTCCCCTTCAACTCCCCGTTCACTGTCCCCGCCCCCTCCTGCAGTAAGGGAGTAACCACCTCTTTTCTTTAAAACTAGGCGTCTCTTCGGTGGCGTCCAGACCTCCGGGTTCTCTGACTCTAACTCAAACATGGCGTACGTACAGAACGGGGCCCCCCCGAGAGATGGACAGACGACGCTTCTGTTCGTTTTTCATTTTTACCTTTTTCTGGTGCCGACGTGAGCTTGTCTAGCTGTGTGGCCTCTGAACCCTGGTAAACCTCTCCAGAACATTCCGCAGCCTCTGTACACGAGCCTGGAGGAGCAGCTGGCCGTTTGCATACAAGCCCGTGTGTGAGGATCGTCCTGGGGCGGCCCACCTCCAACTCCTCCCCCCCCCTCCCCACCGCCAACCCCTGTTTGAGTGAGCGTGACGAGTGTATGCACCGTGTCCTACAGAGACAGCCGTGTGATTCCCCCCCCCCCCCCAGTCTCGTGACACACTGGTTTTGCCATGATCCGAAACAAGTGTGTTTTACTCGTCTGTTTGTTCAAAGGCGCAATCCGCACAAACTCGCGCGTTGCTCGGCGAGACGCACTACT
>NC_057936.1:6409044-6419044 GCF_018555375.3 Anguilla rostrata
TCAGGGGGCTTTCAAAAAATGTCCTATTGCCAAATGGGGGCCTGACTAAAAAAGTTTTGGGACCCACTGCCCTGAAATGAGATCAGCTGTAGACATGAGATGAAGAAGTGAAGAAATATAAGAAAACACGGGGTTATGTAAACTTTCTCCACATACCTCCTAGATTCAAAGTGTCATCTCTGACATGAGTGAGTCACAGAGTGACTGTGCTCATTCAGTACACCAGCAGTCTGCTACCCTAGGTCCTCTTCCAGCTGAACAGAAGAGTTGAGCCGGAGTTTACAGTTGCTTGTTGACTGAGATCAGGGATGTTCTGCAATACCCACGGGAGGGCGATACGAGTTTGCAGCAGTGGGGAAATGGGGAACGGGGGGGCCACACAGTGCTCTGATCTAACAACTCCTCCCTCCCCCCACCCCCCCACCCCTCCACCCCTCCACCCCTCCCTCTGCAGGCCCGTGGGGAGACGTCTGGCTCCCAGTCGCTGTGGTTTCAAGGGGGGTAAGTTAACATTTCGGTCCCTGGAGACACTGGATGCAAAGCACATGAGAACAGGTTTCGAACAGCGCTGAAAAACACACGGGCTGAGCATCGCTGGCGGCAGTAAACATGTCCGCGCCGTAGATGAGACTTTAACTTTAACGGGCTGCACGCGAAAGACTGCTTTACAGTACACGTGTAAAATTAAAGAAGAACGGGTGTATAAACATGACGAACACTTTCGTGGCTGAAAGTGGTAATATGAGGCTAATGCTAACGCTCGGCCCGCTGTAAAATTTCCGTTCCGTTGGTGCCGTGCAGTCGCATAAGAAAAAGTGCTTTAATTCAAGGACGTCTGTTTCTCCCTGGTCATACATCATGCTGTCAGGAGAGGGTGTGTGTGTGTGTGTGTGTGTGTGTGTGTCCGACAGAGAGAGAGAAAGAGAGAGAGTGAGAGATATGCAGAGGCACAGTATATACGGGAATTGCTTGTTTTATTCTTCACCAGTCTGTAAATCTTATTCCACACAGAGTCATGTTACAACAGGACAGTTCTGTTACAGAATTTCCATAATTTTACAGAATTTTAAAATTACAGAATTTTAGCTCCCCCTACAATGTACAGTTTTGCGATTTACAATTGACCACAGATCTTACTTCAACTGGTTCTTGAACTAGCCAGTATGTAATAACCACCTACCCAACTAGTCATCTACCTCAAACCTGGCACTGCATTACAGGGCACAAGGCATTTGTCCTGCAGCTGGGCATCCAAAATGGCTCCGTGTCAGAATGCTCTGTATCTGGAGGAGAGTGTTCTCACCGTGGTCGCTGTTCTTTCCCACAGGCCGGGAGGGGCGCTGTACAGCATAGACAGCATGCCGGACCTCCGGAAGAGGAAGGCCATCCCCCTAGTTAGAGATCTGGTGAGACCTGCAGCCGCTACGCTACAACAGGGGATGTCCAACCCCCTGATCCTGGAGATCTTACCGTCCTGTAGGTTTTCATTTCAACCCTAATTTGGCTCAACCTGATTCTACACTAATTAGCAGCTCAATGAGATCTCTGGCGGTCGAATGAGGTGCACTCTGTTAGGGTTGGAGTGAAAACCGGGACAGGACGGTAGATCTCCAGGAACAGGGTTGGGCAGCCCCGCGCTACAACTTACATACATCCATAAATCCAGTTTGTGTTTTCACTCATACCCAGTGATACTGAACTCCTCATCTGACTCTCCATTATTGTGTTTGCCACAGCTCTGGGCCTCCACATTAATATGCTCATTTCCTTCTCCCGAAACATCCTCGTGTCAGTTCTACCTGTCACTCATCGTCCATCCTGTCAGTTGGTCCGTTCTGCTGGGCTCATTTACACTGGGATTTTTTTTCCATAGCTTCATTGATACCTGAGCTCTCTCTGCGATTGGCTCTCGCTGCCGTATTTGTGGACTGTTACAATACTGTGGACGGAGCTTCGGACCCTTAGGACCAATTAGA
The DNA here is from genome assembly GCF_018555375.3 of Anguilla rostrata. NCBI lineage: Eukaryota > Metazoa > Chordata > Actinopteri > Anguilliformes > Anguillidae > Anguilla > Anguilla rostrata. The sequence continues at coordinate 6,411,021 of NC_057936.1, forward strand.
TCGCAGCTGTCTGTCCATCTCCTTGCACTCAAGGGCTTTTCCTGCTGAATTTTGATTGGCCGGATCGCGTCTCCGCATTCCCCAGACGAGTCCGCGACTGGAGTTGTATTCTATCGACTGCCTGTCTTGCGCGTCTCAGGACCAAGTTTTCATTACGCACACGACTCCGAAGACAGTGACTAATTGGCACTAGAAGGTCAACAGAATGGCCAGTGGCTCACGGCAACCGTTGTTTTGTGCGAGAAAAAACACCGGCCTGGCGTTTGTGTATCACACAAATGTGTAATTAATTCCCAGCGTGGAATGGGGCGTGTTTGGTGGAGTTCTCCCGACGTGACCCCAGGAGAGCCCCTCCGTGGGGAGGGGGGTTGCTGTGGGTCTGCAGGGGTGTTCCCCTGCACCCAAAACACGTGTGCGCTCCGAGCCGCACGCAAGCCCTCCCTCCCATCCCTCCATCCCGGAGGAGGAGTGCGAATTCCCAGAGAGAAATGAGCGCTGTTGCAATGTTTGTAGAAGCCCATCAGCCACAGAGGACTAGATGATGCAATGACAAAATGGAGGATATGATGCACAACATGCATGTTTAACTTGGGGAGTATTAGAGCAAACGCCCCACGGTCCGTCTCCTGCTTTTCCTCCCTCCCAGTGTTCCTGCATGCCTATGCAGGCCCACTGATTCAGAGGGAAGGAGATCCTGCTGTCATTGTGGCTACATTGCCTAGAGAGAGAGAGAGAGAGAGAGAGAGAGAAATGGAGGGAGAAAGAGAGAGGGAGGGGGGGAGAGGAGAGAGTGTGTGTGAGAGAGAAAGCAATGGAGGGAGAAAGAGAGATGGAGGGGAGGAGGAGACAGAGGGAGAGAGAGAGCAATGGAAGGTGAAAGAGAGATGGAGGGGGAGAGGAGACAGAGAGAGAGAGCAATGGAGGGAGAAAGAGAGAGGGAGGGGGGAGGAGAGAGAGAGAGACTTTCTGTAGTTGTGCCAGGCGGTTGAGAAGCACACTGAAGCAGATGGTGGAAATAAGCCACCGCCAGCAGGCCTCTCTCCCTCTATCTCTCTCTCCGTCTCTCTCTCCATCTCACCCTCCATCTCTCTCTCCATCTCACCCTCTGTCTCTCTCTCCATCTCTCCCTCTATCTCTCCGTCTCTCCCTTCGTCTCTCCCTCCATCTCTCCCTCTATCTCTCCCTCCACCTCACCCTCCGTCTCTCCCTCTATCCCTTCCTCCACCTCTCCTTTTATCTCTCTCCATCTCTCCATCTATCTCTCTCTCCACCTCACCCTCCATCTCACCCTCTGTCTCTCCCTTCATCTCTCTCCATCTCTCCCTCCACCTCACCCTCCGTCTCTCCCTCTGTCTCTCTCTCCGTCTCTCCCTCTATCTCCCCCTCCGTCTCTCTCTCTCTCTCCAAAGGGCACGGCTGTCCAGCCTAGCCTTGTCATCTGTGCCATTCATCAGCGTTTGTCTGAACGACACCGGCACGTTTCGCTGTCGCTAGGCATGCTTAATGGATCACCGTGCTGCCTGGAATAGGATTCATCTCTCAGAAATGATCTGTGGCATAACTCCAGGGATAATGGAGTTTTACTGTAAACCGATCGGTCCCATAGGACACTAATTAACACCCGTGCCTTAGTCTGTATATATCATTTTTCTGACGGTGATATGCCTTTGAAAATACACTTCATGCCTCCTTACAGAAGTGTTTATTTTAATTAACGGGGAAACTTAAAAAATAGGTTCGAAGAATGATAGTAATGAAAAATAATAAAAAATAATCGTATTGATTCAATGCACCTGCCTAGAAATCCTACCTCAGAATTTCCTCTAGAATAGTGTGGAATAGAGTATATTAGAGCGGCCATGATGGATGGAGGCTGTCTCCTTTCGACTACTGACATTTCCACCAGTTCTGAAAAAAAAGGGACATTATCTGTTAATCAATCAAACATCCCGTCTCTCTCATATTGCTCAATTAACAGTTTGTCATGTAGAACTTAACAGTAAACATTTTCCGGTGGGAAAGATGGACCTTAGCAGGGAAAAAAAAACATTTGAGTGGGTTGAAAAATAAATATAAAATTATTCACTGACCCCCTCAACCTGGCGAATGCTAGGGTGCACAGAAGAAAGATGATGCATGTTAACACTGAATATAAATGGGGGGGGGGGGGATCTGTCATTTTTTAAAAACTGGGCAGCTGGGCATGTTATATAATAACGATGGTTATGGCGGCTGTTGGAATGCAGTCTATTCAGGGATCTGGTGGGGTTCCAGAACGCAGATCAATGTCTTCGTGGCACCAGAGGCTTCCTGTAAGAGTCTAAATAACGGTCTGGCGCAGCCTCCCAAGTCAACCGAAGTGCATGAAACAGGAAAAAAAAAAAACCGAACTTTCTGTCGCTCCCGGAGAGCGATGGGAGTTCAGAAATGCATTTATTATTTTAAAAAAATCGTTAAGGCTTTAAGAGGACACCGGAAGCGCACGTTAAACATTCTCAGCGCAGAATGAGAAGACAGTTAGTTAGACGGGCCCGACCGAAACGTCCTCGTCCCTCCTCGCCAATCCAGGCAGTGGCTGATGCCGGATGGCTTCCGAGAACGCGGGGGCAACACCTCGAAAAGCGCGATGTCGGGGCCGACCATAAACGTCTTTGTCGTCGTCGTTTATCCATCGGTCCCGGGGCGCCCAGGTTTATCTTTGGGTGCTCGCCGTGCTAACGCTAAAACAAGCGCTAGTAATATGGCAGAACCCGTTATAATGTTAGCGCTTGTGTGCTAATCTCGCGCGCGGAGAGGCTAACAGCTTGAGGGGGTGAATCAAGTCTCATAGCAGTCGACTCTGACTCAGTAACACGGCCCTACTTTAATAGTAACCAGAGAGAGGATATCCCAGCGTTGATGACACAAAAGGTCCCTATTTTAGTGACAATGCTAGCGCTAACTCATAGATTATGCGGGTATTCTCTGTGGTCAATGTGCATCAGCGATACAGGGGAAAAACAGCCGATCCATACAGCCATAATGAAAACAACCTCCCACCACACCCACAGGTAATTTGTTCTTCCTGAACACACCTCTTTTGCTGCTGATGCACTACCTTTTCTAGTCACGTAATTACGAGGTTTGAGCTGGAGCCCCATAAATTCGCTAACAGCAGGAGTTAGCAGCAGGGTTTTACATTTGCAACTTGACCACAGAATTAGGGCCCGAAGTAAGAGAACCTTGGTGACCTCAGAAAAATGTTACCGTTTTTTTTTTGTAACTTGGTATAAACTGGTTGTATTTTCCCTTTTAAGTTATGCACTATTTCGTATTCATCATTCATTTCGATGTATTTCTGCAAAAGTCGTTATAATGAGAGAAAGACAAAAACATTTTGTCAACACACGGATGTGTGACAGGCTCGACGCCCTGTCATTTTATTTCCGTTTCTTCACTTTGTCAACCAGTCGTGAGCTCTGGCCTCACCATTCTGACGAGCGGCGGCAGAGGCTCACCACGAAATTTCGGACGCGCCGCTGTAAAAAAATCGGCGGCCGAAATCCAAAATTATCCCGATCGCACCGGAGAGGCCCGGCAGTCTGTCTGAGTTAATCCGTTCTGCTGTCACACACACACACACTCGCAGACAGACTGGTGGAGCCTGAGTCACCGTGGTAACGGGTAGACTGAAGCTCCATTTGCACGGGGCCCAATCAGAGCGGCCAGAACAGAGAGCGGGCAGGCTTGGCAGTCCTCATTTGTGCCCGAGGTTACGGTCAGGGCCGCTGAAATGTCTGGATTTTTTTTGAGCTTTCCCGTCTCTGCGAGACAGCCATTTTGTTATAACACCTCTACATCTAATCAGCCCTTGTCCCTGTATTAGTCATAGTCACCCATGGTCCTTGTCTTTGTCCTGTCAGTGTGACTGCTGCTCTGTTTGCAGTAGAAGTGTACCACGATCTCTGACTCTTGTGTTTTTTTTTCTCTCTCTCTCTCTTTTTTCTCTGTACCCCGACCAACCGGCCCTACAGGCGATGGTAAGTAACTGAGCCCAGCGACGAGAGTACCACTGTCCCGAAATACAGAACCGCAAGAGTTTTATAGACTTTCACCGGAGTCCTGAAACTTGCAAAAAAAGAACGGCGGTTTTAATTCCACACAGTTCTTGTCGTCTTCTTCACCACGAGAGACCAGCCTGTTAAAATGTCGAGCTCACGGACCGGGCACGGAAGTCTTTTCTCAGCCGAAATGTCTTGAGCGTGGCAGCAGACAGAGAACCCAAACCCGCTCTCGTAAAAAGGGCTTTTTGGGGGATTTTTGGAGGATTTCGGTTCGCTGATGCAAGAGCAGATCAGGATGTTGGCGTGAGTGCCTCGGCTCGCGGTGGCTCCTTGGGAGTTAGCTCTCCCGTCAGTTCCCAGCAGCCTCTGCAATCCGCCGCCAAGTCCCTCGCACCGCACTGTATCTACGTGTGAAGGAAGAAAAGCCTTCAGTGCTTTGCTTTCCTTACATTACAGGCATTTAGCAGACGCTCTTATCCAGAGCGGCTTACGTTGTACAGCTGGATATATACTGGAGCAATGCAGGTTAAGTACCTTGCTCAACTGAGGGTACAACGGCAGTGTCCTACCGGGGAATCGAACCTGCGACCTTTAGGTTACAAGACCAACTCCTTAGCCATTATACTACACTGCCGCCCCACTTCAAGTCAAGTCAAGTCAGTCAGATTTATATCGTACTTTTTCTGACCGAGTCAGCACAAAGTGCTTAACAGACGCCCATGTGCACATATGAGTACAGTAAAAGAAAAAAACAATTTATTGTGGTTTAAAATAAGTCATTTAGAAACATACATCTGGATAACTTCCTCTCCGGACTCCCGCTCTACATGCAGACCGGCTTCCCGACTGCGTTAGCTCCGGCTGGCTAATCGCGTTAGCTGTGCGCAGGGTGAAGGAAGGAATACGAGAACCCGCGAGAACGCGATGGCGGGAAATAGGCCGCTCAGGTCCTTTACCCCAACTGGTCCACTGGCAAAATCATTTACACAGTGTGACCAGTGGTTCTCAGCTCGGGCCAGAAAGGGCCGGTGTGGGTGCAGGCTTTTGCTCCAACCAAGCAGTATAACACACCTGATTCTACTAATCAACCTTTGGAGTCTTTACTAAGGACCTTGATCAGTGGTAAATGGTAAATGGACTGCATTATATGAGCGCTTTATCCAAGCGCTTTCATGTGCCTCTCATTGCCAGAGCAGTTGGAGTTAGGTGTCCTTGACTCAAGGACACTTCGACATGCCCAGGGCGGGGTTTGAACCGGCAACCCTCCGACTGCCAGACAATCGGTCTTACCTCCTGAGCTATATCTCCCCAGTGGAATCAGGTGTGTAACTGCTTGGTTGGAGCAAAAGCCTGCACCCACACCGGCCCTTTCTGGCCCGAGTTGAGAACCACTGGGCTAGACTCTGGGGAACGCTGAGTAAGCACAGTGGCCTGCACCCACACCGGCCCTTTCTGGCCCGAGTTGAGAACCACCGGCCTAGACTCTGGGGAGTGCTGAGAAAGCACAGCGCCAGACTGAACCTGAACACCCCCCAGCAGTCCTCTGCCCCGGGACGGCAGGAACACAGAGAGTCAGAAATGGAAGGATGGATGGATGAAATCGTTTGATCTTCGTCAGCGTGAGCAGTCCTGAAATAATGAGTGAACGATTCTTAGCACGGGCACCGTTAGCCGTAACCAAATCCTGCTCATTAGGGCATTGTTTGCTTGCAAATATTAAAGCTGCTGATATTGTTATTTAGTAATGTTCTTGCTAATAAGTCATTATAATGATTTTGTAACAGGAGCATTGGGTTCAGGTGTCCTTAAGCACTGTTTTCTATTATTTTCTGTTTAGTATGCATTCATACTCACAGTTTTCTCTCTCCCTCTCTCTGTCTCCTTCTCACTTGCTCTTTCTCTCTTTCCCTCTCTCCCTCAATTTCTCTCCCCTCTCTCGCTCGCTCTTTCCCTCTTTCTCATTCTCTCTCTCCCCCTTTCTCTTGTTCTCTTTCTCGCTCTCCCTCCCTCTCTCTCCTTTCTCTCGCTCTCTCACTCTCTCACCCCCTCTCCCCTTTTCTTTTGGTATCTCTCACTCTTTCTCATTTTCTCTCTCACTCCCTACCCCTCTCTCTCTCTCTCCCTCTCTCTCTCTCTCTCTCTCTCTCTCTCTCTCCCTCACTCTCTCTCTCTCTCTCTCTCTCTCTCTCTCCCTGCAGTCTTTAGTGCAGAACTCTCGTAAGGCCGGGATCACCTCAGCTCTGGCCTCCAGCACGCTGAATAACGAGGAGCTGGTGAGTGTCTGCCTTCCGCCTGCCGCCTGAGACCCCAAAACCTCTCAGCGGCGTGAGATTTTCTCACCATCTGTCCCTCCGTCCGTCTCTCTGTCCCACCCACTGTCCCTGTGTCTGTCGCTCTGTCCCACCATCTGTCCCTCCATCCATCCCTCTGTCCCTGTGTCCGTCACTCTGTCCCACCATCTATCCCTCCGTCCATCCCTCTGTCCCACAATCTGTCCCTCTGTCCGTCCCTCTGTCCCACCGTCTGTCCCTTTGTCCATTTGTCCATCCCTCTGTCCCTCCGTCCATCCCTCTGTCCCACCATCTGTCCCTCTGTCCGTCCCTGTCCCACCATCTGTCCCTCTGTCCCAACGTCCGTCCCTCCATCTGTCCCACCATCTGTCCCTCTGTCTGTCTCTTCGTCCGTCCCTCTGTCCCACCATCTGTCCCTCTGTCTTTCTGTCCGTCCCTCTGCAGAAGAGCCACGTGTATAAGAAGACCCTGCAGGCGCTGATCTACCCCATCTCCTGCACCACGCCCCACAACTTCGAGGTGTGGACGGCCACCACGCCCACCTACTGCTACGAGTGCGAGGGGCTGCTGTGGGGCATCGCCCGCCAGGGCATGAGGTGCACCGAGTGCGGGGTCAAGTGCCACGAAAAGTGCCAGGACCTGCTCAACGCCGACTGCCTGCAGAGTGAGCTCCCCCGTCCCAGAAACCACCACCCCTGCCCCCCCCCCCCCTACTGAACAGGCATATACCACACTGTATTTAAATAAAATATATCCTCAATTTATCACAATATATAGTCCATATCTGCAATGTAAGTGAAGGTGTTTTGTTAGGGTCCTATGCTCTCCACTTCCTGTTTCTCTGCCGCCCCCCCCCCCTTACTGAACAGGAAAATACTGCAATGCATTTAAATAAAATATATCCTCAAATTATCACTATATATATATATATATATATATATATATATATCTGCAATGTAAGTGTGGTGTTGTGTTAGGGTCCTATGCTCTCCACTTCCTGTTCCTCTCTTCGCCCCCCCCCCCCCGCCCCCCCACCCCGCCGCTTTTACCCTCCCCTCTCACACATTTTAAATCCACTTTTCTTTTATTCGTTGTGCATTAAAAGCCATTTGTCTTCTTTGAAATCTCTTCCGCATGTTAAATGCGGCCCGTCCCTCCACACCCTTCGGTCTAATTCCGATCAAAAGTGCTTTCTTGGCATAACCAGGCTCCGTGAGCGTTTGCCAAGGTACCGGGTACATTTATCACGCATTATGTTCAAAGAGACAGCGCAGCGTGAAGACTGACAGGGCTCGATGGAGTTGCATTCAGTGCGGTTTCAGTGGTAAAGGTTGCCGGCATGAGTAAGATCGGGGCTGCCCAACCCTGTTCCTGGAGTTCTACCGTCCTGTAGGTTTTCATTTCAACCCTAATTTGACACACCCTGATTCTACTAATTAGCAGCTCAACGAGATCTCTCGCTGTTGAATGAGGTGTGCTTTGTTAGGGTTCGAGTGAAAACCTACAGGACGGTAGATCTCCAGGAACAGGGTTGGACAGCCAATGGGTACGATGAATGAATCTTCTAACCCCGCCCCCTCTCTAAACCCCCCTGCCCCCTCACGTTAACTCCTCCCCCTGCCCATCGTTTGACTCCTCCCCTCTCTCTCTCTCTCTCTCTCTCTCTCTCTCGCAGGGGCGGCGGAGAAGA